>NC_140506.1:45775114-45947614 GCF_964339955.1 Pipistrellus hanaki | reverse complement strand
TAGAAGAGAGAAAGAGAAAGAGAAACATTGATGTGAGAACAGAACTTCCATAGACTGCCTCCTGCACATCCCCTGTTGAGGATCAAGCCCACAATTTAGGCATGTACCCTGACTGGAATGGAATCAGCAACCATTCAGTGCATGGGATGAAATTCAACCAACTGTGAGCCACATTGGTCAGAGTTAAAATACAACTTTTTAATAACCAGATTGGAAAATTAGCCATTTTACCAATTCAATTTAGATTTATGCTCCCCTGAACTACTGAATTATATAATAAAATTAGACAAACAATATATTTAGTATTCAATAAATTTTGATACAATAGTAGTATATAAAAGATGGAGCCTTATCTCTACTTTTAAAGAAATAATTTATTTTATATATGTTTCTATTCCATGAGTAAGGCCTTGTCCAATATATTTGAGATCCCACAATGAATAATAGAGACAATTATAGATTAGCTGACAAAGATAAATATAAATAAATACTGTCAGTAAATTATGCTAAATATGCTATCTTACAGAATGTGCATTTTTTCTAAAACATATCTTCTGTGTATGTGTAAATAAAATAAGAAATGTAGAGCAAAATTTATGAAAGCAAGAACTATATTAGTTTTGTTCACCTCTGTGTATCTAGCCCCTAGCAAAATATATAAGAAGTCAATAAATATTTGCCTAGTGGGTATTAGAGTATGTAAAATGAAATGAAATTAATTTCTCCAGAAAGAACTTAACTTATGCAACCAATGAAAGCCTCCTAAGATATATCCCTAAGTAAAGGTAAGAAAGAACTCTTTTGGCTCAGGAAGAGCATTTTTCCTAATGCATCACATATTAAGTTACATTTGCTTTTAAAAACTGGAAATGTTAATACTATATTCAGGCAACTTGCATGAGATCTCTAAGTTCCTCCTGGGAACCTTAGTGACAATGGCTTTGTATTGATGATCAGGCTCCTGAATTTTTCATTGACCACTTAAAAAGTTGGGAAGGATAACCTGGAAAAGTGGGATACCCTCCCCAACATTTCCCGTTCAGGAGGACAGTGACAACCCCTGAGGAGAGGTAGAAATGCACTGCCATGAGATGTCAGAGGAGGAAGACAGGTTCCCAATTTCCTCATCTGCTGACCATACATTTCCTGAGGCTGGTGTACAATTTACATGCTTTCTATAACTCAAGATCCTACCTAGATAATAGGAAATTTACAAAATTTAGAAGGAGCTACAATTTTTTCCATAGTTCTAAATTAGGAAGTCTGTTTTTAATTTTGTGGTCAGGGTGTTCTATGGTCAGGATGCTCCCCTGATTAATTTCATGGGACATAACTCTTCCCCTTTAATGGGAGTTTTATAGCCTTATTTGGGGGTGTGGGGTGAGGGAAAACTCAAAAGGAAGCAGAATTTAGGGATCCCACCAACACCCTGTGTCCTTTTTTATGTTTATTAATATTTAGTGAACAGAGCAGTGCCAAGCATCAAGGACTATAATCACAGGAGCATGATTATACTCTGTTGGTTGCTGAGGGTTACCCGCAGAAATCAAATATGTGTTTATGATATACATAGCATTTTACCACACATGGGTACTCTGACTTCATGTTGCCCAGTCATGGAACTCTAAAACCTCTACCAGTAAATTAATAAAAGCAGAAATCTTGAGATGAGTTTTACCTAAATACCCTTTCACTTAAAAGACTAAGGTGATGATGGATTAGATCTCAGCATGAAACAAAGCCTTGGCAAGAATCAGATGGCATACTTACCCTGAACAACTGAAGAGAGTTTGCCAAAGGGACCTCTTAAGACATCAGGGAATAATTTAGAAAACCAACAAATGATATAGTATAGTAACCTGGTGCTTGGAAAAGGAGGGGCTAGGGACCTTGGAGGCCTCCACCAAATCTACCTGATTGAACAAAGCGTGTGTGTGGTGGTGGTGGTGGAGGTGAGGTTACCTGTATACAGAGAGGAGAGCTTGATGGAGAGGCTCAATTCACAGCAGCAGCTATGGCCTCCAAAAGAGATGCATGTCTCCATCCATTCTCCTCCTTCCTTCTGGATTGTTTGTCATTGCTTCTGATTGACTGAATCCAACAGAAGCAGAGGGGAAGGAAAGGGAGGTTATCAATGCAAACCATACAAGTCAGCATCTGGGGGCAATTGTATGAGGAAAAGGAATAGACTGGAAAGCCAACCTGACAGTATTCAGCAGTTTCTCCCAGTGTCTCCTGATGAATGCTAGTTCTGTGAAATGAGTCATAATGAAAAGGGTCCAAGATCAAATCTGTTTGGAAAATGCCATGTAATGTAGCCCCACATATCCATGTACTTTTTGATAGAATAGTACAAGGTAGTTTTTGATAGAGTAGTGAAAAGTCCAAAGGAATCTCTGCCTTCATGAAACTTATAGTTTGTTAAGTAAAACAATAAATGCACAAGTAAACAAATAGCTGTATAACACTATTAAATAGTGACCAGTGTTATGAAAAATGAAAATTTCTTTTCAATGGTATATATATATATATATATATATATATATATATATATATATATATAATATTCTATTAAAATAATTAGGGAAATGTGAATTTAGAAAAAAATAACTTTTTATGGGTAAATTATAACCACTTCAAATTCAACTGAGACATTTTAAAATTTTAAGTATAGTTCATTATCTTACCTCATTGTATAAATATATAAAACAGATTTTAAAGAGACTAATTTAAAAATTCATAGGAACCATGTTTAAGAATAAGCTATAAACTTAGAAAAAAAATGACAATAGGAAAATGCAAAAATGAAAATATAAAAAAGAATCAGTTAAAATTTTAAACTAAAAGTGAGTAAATTAAAGAATGTGAAGTTCAATTTGAGTTAGAGTTCAAATTTTATCTATTGCTACAATCTTATGAATCTGGTTTTCTTAGACTTAAAATGAACTAATAAAATTCAACTAAGGTAGCTTCAAACTTTTTTGTGCATTTTTCTTATCCTTTTTTTCTTGTCTATATTATTCTCTGTTTCTTACTTTTCCACAAAAGCTACCAAATATTATTTATCTTTATATCCTCAGTGTCTGACCATATTATTGTGCCTGGTGGGGTTTTTAAGATTTCAAATTAAATCAAATTACATAAAAATTATAGTAACAAAACCACCCAAATATCTAACTTTAATATGTACTTGCTTTGTGCCAGATATTACTGTGTTACATGGACTATCTATTAGTCCTCACAAGAACCCAATTACATAGATAACTGTTATTATCCCCATTCTATAGATTACTAAACTGAGGCATTAAGAACTTAAGTAACTCATGCACTGGCACACAGATAAAAAAGGTTAAATATAAGAAATCTAACCCCAGGGCCTGGGTTTTTAATTACTTAGGCTATAGTTGAAATAATATTCACCTAGACCAAATTAATTGAATTGTCTAATGAGACAACTGTTCTTTATTATTGATTTTTTACAGAGAGAAAGGGAGAAAGAGATAGAAACATCGATGAGAGAGAAACATCCATCAGCTGCCTCCTGTACACCCCTTACTGGGGATGTGCCCACAACCAAGGTAATCGAACCTGGGACCTTTTAGACTGCAGGCCGAGGCTCTATCCACTGAGCCAAACCAGCTTCGACAAGAGACAACTATTCTTGATGCGTCAGCTTTAATCTTGGAAAATTGTGAATTATAAAAATATAATAGAGTTCAGCATGTTATAAAAATGAGGGGATACTGTTTAAGTGAGATAAAGAAGTAAAGTTCAGAGGAAATGATAACATAGAGATGAAGTAAATATTCTTTCAATCCATAAGAAAGTAAAGGTAGGGATGCTAATTCAAAAGGATTTAGAGGCAATTGTGGCATAAATTACACTGGACCATTTTATAGTGAAGACAGTGCTATTTCTTTTTATATCTTATGCTATGACATTTACAGAAAAACAAAAGTTTTAGTGACATACTAGTATTTTTACCTAAATAAATACAGAAGTATAGTTAAGACATAAAAATTCCATGTACCACCAGAGATGAAGAACACATATTTAATTCATGTACTTTCAAATATGAGCAGCATGGGGACATTTTTATCTGAGAGTATTTATATTCTATGAGGCATAAGTTTATACATACTCTATGGTGGCTATATCAACCAATTTAAAAAATAATTATCTGTCCTTAAAATTTCAACACTTTTTTCACTTAGTTATGTCATTAAAATTAACAGGTTAAAAAATAACTTCAACAATTCTTAGAGGAGTACATGTACATGCATTTCACCAGCTAACAAACCTTTTACCATTGAGTGTTCTAAAACCATGGCACAGAATGAGTGTAATAAAATATCAGAAGACAATTGAAACTCTATGGTATTACATAGAAACATCAGGGTAATATACTGTTTAAGTAGCTCATATAGAGCATCATATTGGACTCAGTAAAGGTCTTTTGATAATTTTGATGTTGATGATGGCAATGATTCTTCCTTTTCACCTTAGAAAATCTGGTTGCCATGTGAAACATCCAGAAAGTATGGTAGTATTATCTATATCAGGGGTCTTCAAACTACGGCCCGCGGGCCACATGCGGCCCGCAGAGGAGTCTGATCCGGCCCGCCAGGTTTTTTGGGCAGTGAGCGCAGCCGAGGTGTTACAGTAGGAATTAGTAGTTCATATAGTCCGGCCCTCCAGCTCTCTGAGGGACCGTGATCTGGCCCCCACTTTAAAAAGTTTGAGGACCCCTGTTAAAATTCATATTCTTCCTTTCCCCCCTAAAACTAGATTTTGTAACAAAGACAGCATGCTCTCAGATATTTTAAGATAAATAATATACAATGTAAACAGTAGAGAAAGCAATGAAAGTAGACTCCATAGATAATGAGATGAAATGTTCTGGTGCTGAGGAAATGGTGAGTTTTCATATTATGATAAGCAAAGTAGAGGCATAGTTACCAGGGTTCTGTCTATTACAAAAATGGAACACATTCATTAAAAATGATTTTATAAATACTCTTTCCATTTGATTCATATTAAAGTTACAACAATTATTAATTTTAAGAAATGGATGATATAAAACCACCTGAAAACACACGCACTACCTAAAGGAAACACACGTCACTGACAATGGGAATGAAAGTTCACAAGGTGAAAAATGTCACTGGGTTCCATTCTCTGTGGCTGACGAGAACCACTTTACAATGGAAACAATAATACTTGGGGCCTCTTTCAAACTGGGAGAAGCTACATAAACTGGCCAAGGTTATGGAATACATGACATTTTTCTCTCAGGCTTTAGACACATAGACCTAACCAAAGAAAATTGAATCAGTTTAGAAAATCAATTGAACAATTCAAGCTCAATTGCCCTTTTCCTTAACAGAAATAATTTACCTGTGAACTATATGGTGATACAACTTCTTTATCCTTAAAAAAAAAAGATTTCAGTTGTTCCTATAGATCATACTATTCCTTATTTCTGAAGACTAATAACATTTCCTTTGACTCTGTCTTAAAGGCTTGTTGCTGTGTACACAAGGCCTGTCATAATGGCCAGTTCCACAGCCCTGTTGGAGGCTGAATGCTACCTGTGCCATTTATTAACTGTTTGGTCTTGTACAATTTGCTTAACCTTTCTGAGATTCTGTGTCCTCATCTGAAATTAGGTTACTTATCCTTACTTTGAAGGATTATCGGGAAGATTAAATAATGTGTAAATTATTGTTATGTATGAATAACCCATAATAGTCACTAAAACATTAATTTGTATACTTATTACTGTGATTTTTGGTATTTCTTTTACCAGATGAAATCTGAAGACAAGTCCACATTTTATTCTTGTTTGCATTTCCCATAGCTCTTAGCTCAATGCCTGTATAAAAGGCATTCAATAAATGCATGTTGCATGAATGGATGAATAATAGAATAAATATGTCAATGTTTTGCCCTACTTTGACTTGCCAATCTGAGGGAGATTTTTGTTGCAGACTTGACAGTAATGAGGATCAAGCAGGCAAAGCACTGCCATCACGCTGCAGAATTCAGCATTGTTTGGGATATTCATATGCACCTTGAACACTTTCTGTGAAAAAAGGCATCTGCTTTAAATGATTCCACTGGCATATATATATATATATATATATATATATATATATATATATATATATATAAAATCACCAGTGGGCTATCAATATAAAATATAAACAAAGCTATATGCCCAAAAGTTCCAAAATTGGTTTGTTTCCAAAATCTTCAAAGAAAGAATATTTATTTAGCTCTCTCTTAAATTCTAGGAAGCCTCTTATAGAATACTCATTTGTTATTAAAAGTATGACTGTATTGAATTTTTAAAATAGTAATAAAAAATAGTCACTATATATACACTATACAATCAAATAATATAAACTATGTGTGCGTCTGGGATAAAACATGAAAGAAATATTCACAAATGAATATAGAGGTAGTGAGAGTACAGAGCTTTTCTCATACTCTTTTTAATGAGCTTTGTGTTTTTTATGCAAGTCACAGGCAAGGAAAAGAAGGCAAGGAGAATTCTCAAATAGGAGCACTTGGGACACAGTGAGAGTGACCTTGATGGAACCCAAAGTTAAAGTGAAATGTTAAGTCTAAGTACTTTCCAAACGAGGAGGCAACAATCCAAAATGCAAATAATGTCAAACAAGAATTCCAGAATCCAGAGAAAACACATAACTCTCTCACCCATTTCAAGAGTGTAAAAAGATAGGCAATGAATTTCACAAGAGAATATTTAAAAACAGGATTTCTTTATAGAGAGAGCTGTGCTATGAGTCATGCATGAGGAATCTCACTGGTTAGTAGCTGGCTAACTCAAACGGTGGTAGCAGAGTAAAAAACTGTTTTGAGAAATAACTGGATCACCAAAACTTCTGGGGACAAAGAAAGATTGTTTTTTTCCCCTCTGACATTCAAAGGTCATTCTTAAAAGCTGTCTGAGAGAACCTCCAGGAGGGGGAAGGGCACTTCTGGGGAAGGGAGCTGGAGGTCAAGTTCTAATCCCATGGGGCTTCAAGTAGTGATCAGCCAGAATAGAGTTACATTTACTTCCTATTGGAGAGGACTCAGAGAAAAGCAATGGGAGACACACTCTGTTGTCCCCATGGGTTGCCCCATGAGAGAGAGTTCACATTAAAATTCTTGCAAGTCCAGAGAAGGCTGATTCTAGATCACCGTCACAGTACCAGTCCAGTAAGAACTAAATCCTTCCTTCACCACTCCTCCAATCCCAAAGGGATTAGCTATATTAGAGAGAAGGATCAGGATTTAGGTGAGGAAACAGGGGCACTAAACTAAAACTATCCTTTTGCTTATTAGACTCCACAATACCCTGAATTTGGGGAAGGAAAAGCCACAACTTTTAAGTAGGTTTGGAGGCTTGATTTTTACAGAACATTGGAACTGTTAAGTATTGAACTGTATTTTGACTTAATTATTAAACTCTGACTAAAAGCACTTACATATAATAGAAATATTAATTTTTATACTGTGCACCTAGTCATTGTTCTATCTTTTAATAGAGACACAATTTTTACCCCTCTTTCATATGATGTTTTATAATGTAGTAAAGGATTATCACATTTTAGTTGAGTTGTCCCATCTTAGAGTTATGTTATGTTTGCCCCATTTTGGATATCAATTCAGTACCTTCCAGATTGACTTAATTCTTGGGGTTATTATCTGGGCACACTTAATTTATCAATTACTCTGAAATACACTGGATTTAAACATACTGCATTTTCTCTTTCATGTACCATGTCTTTGATATATTTTAAATGTATACTCAGTGGAATGATTCTGTGTTGCTCTGCAAAAAAATTAAAATAATCACTTTTGAAAAGAAAAACTCAAGAAACAAATAAGCAAACCAAATAAATAAATAACTTGGGAAAGAAAACAGCTTAGGATTCTATTAGTTCAATTGAGGGGAAAAGGAGGCATTTCTTTTTTTTTTTTAATTTTTAATGATTTCAGGAGGAAGGGAGAGGAAAAGATAGAAACATCGACAATAAACTAGAATCATTGATTGGCTGCCTCCTCCACGCCCCACACTGGGGACCAAGCTCACAACCCTGTCATGGCTCTTGACAGGAATGGAAACTGGGACCCTTCAGTCTGCAGGCTGACACTCTATCCACTGAGCCAAATCAGCTAGGGCTAGGAGAGGCATTTCTAACCTAGCCAGAGAACTAAGAGACCATGAAGGGAATAATAACTTGTATGTATGGGCGCACATGATTGGCAGAGCGTGGAACAACTGCCTGCATCCTCACTGCAGGAGGGACTCTGATTTGTATACTCACCTGAGCTGATTCAGAATCGAGAAACACGGAGAAACAAATTGTCTGAGGAGCTTTCTTTATTCCTGGATGCACCCACCTAGATGCGCAATGCAGTTCTTGAGGCGGAAGGAAAGTGTAGATCCTGACCTTTCCAGCTTGGTGGCAACAGTACCGGGGGCAGCAGCGGGGTCATCAGGTCAGTTCTGCAGCACAGTTGTGGGTGTTGTTCCTAGAAGCTCAGTCTTTAATATGTCTCCTTGACCTTCTACAGTAATAGTGTGACCCATTAATTAGATGATCACATAACTTATCATCAATGAGGGTACTTTAGAGAATGAAAATAAGAGTAAAATCAATGATATATTATCTATAGGACAGCAGCTTTTAAAAACAAGACTGACCCAGTTGCATAGTTATTTTACCTATTGTTGTTTAGTAAAGTACACCAGAGTGAATTCATTTCTGTAATTAAGAACTTTTACCAAAAAAAAAAAGAAATATACCCATGCTATACAGTACAATGCAGATGTAATCTAGAATTGATGTCCAAAAAAGGCTCCTTCTGAGGGATGCTCTTAAGTGATAAAGAAATGGGCAGAGTTTTAAGAACTCATATATATGGCTTTCTAGATACTAAAGTTTCCAATTTTTTTTAATTAAAAGACATCAAGGAAAAAAAGCAAATAATGCCAAGCAAATCTCTAATTTAAGATGATAAAACTCAACTTATTTGTTAAAGGGAAAATAAACACCCAAGACCAGAAAAATTAGCTCCAGATTCTATCTAGGGAAGGGAGTTTTTTGGGGGACTGAATGGAAGAGAGGCTGTAATAGGGCCAGGTAATAAAAGTTGGAGTTCATTTCCAGGCCGAGAAGGCCTCATTCTAGTGGGAATAGGCCACTGATTACTGCTACGTTACAAGTAACAGCTGTTGAAAATGCACAGGACTGAAGATGGTTACCTGGAGAGGTCAAAGCTTCAGCAAGAGAGACACCTTGGAAGATAGAATTTTCTTGTTACTCTTTTAATGTTGGGTATTGACCATATAAAGCTACATGCACACACACACACACACACACGCACGCACGCACGCACATAGATCACATATTTTTAGGGACAATGATTCCATCCTACTTCCCAGGATGTTGTGACAGCTCAGTCATTGTGGACCCTGGAGGGGAAAGCCACAGCCAAGGATTTATTAAACGAAGAGCTGGAGGGACCTCTGTGCCAAATTGCTTGTGGAATTGTTCTCTAGGGAAGTTCATTCACATGGACAAAAATAAAATTTTTATTTTAGACTTTCTGTCACAGAATTATCTCATTTTTACAAGTGTGTGTGACTGTATGTATCAGTGTGTACTGAGGTAAGTAAAATATAGTCACCCAAATCCCACTTAGTGAGTTGAGTTTTACTTTGAATATTAATATTTTTCTTTAATAATGAATATTTGTTCATTTACATTTTAAAATCTTTATTACTGAAGGCATTATATATATTCCCATTCTTTCTCCATTTACCCCACCCATGCTCCCCACTTGAGGCTTTCACCACACTACTGTCTGTTTCCATGGGTTATCCATATATGCATACAAGTCCTTTGGTTGACTCCTTCCCACTCTCACCTTCCCTCTGGAATTTATTCTATTTCATACTTCTATTCCATACTTCTTTTTCTCTGGATCTATTTTGTACATAAGTTTATTGTATTCATTAGATTCACATATAAGTGAGATCATGTGATACTTGTCTTTCTCTGACTAAGAGTTGAATGTCAATACTAAACTTTAAAAAAACAAATCCAAGTAGTCTCAGGAAATTGGCCTAATTTATTTCTAACCTGAGAACCATTTATTAGCAGTGACATCAATTTCACTCTTGATAAGGAACTGAGGGCAGTGTTAATAGCAGGATTAAATAAAATAATAGAACTGTGGAGGTATTTTCAATATTTATTAAAATTTGTAAAAATCCTCACTTATTTACTGATGAACTCATTCCTGATTCTAAACAACCTAAATGATTCTAAACCACGTAAAACCCTATAGAGTATTTTAATACTATCTTTTTAAGTAGGCTAAGGAAGAGGTCAGTATTGAAGCTTTATAACAATACTTATGATATTAAAATAAGGGATATGTTATATTTTTCTTTAAGTATGGAAGTCACTGAAAAGTCACATCAGTATTACTAAAATATGTAGAATTCAAAAGCCTTGCTATATTGAACAATTAATGGATGTTTGTAAGATTTCATCTTTGGAAAAAGTTTTTGTTTTCTGCATAATAAAATTTATGACCAAATATATTCAGCACTCTTAATAAACCTGCTTTAAAATTCCTGCACAAAATTGACATTCAACCATGTTCTAACAGTTCAGATACTGGCAAGGTCTACAAAGATGCCACTGAAAAATATATATAGTGCATAATTTTCATTTCTTTGCTGTCAGGGTAACATGTGTGCTTCATATGCTTTAGTGAAGTCTAGCAGTACAAATGTGTCAGAAAATCATAAAAATTTGTCTTCTATGACTAACACATAGGATTTAGGACCCTAGTATTTAGTATATTTATCTCTAAGCAGGAAAAAGAATTTATTCTTGGAGAATATATATATCACATTTTCCATACAGGATGTAATGAAACAGCTTTAGCTATAGCCATTTTCCTTGTGTAGTTCCCTCTGACCCCACTGTAATGGCTTAAAATTTAGCATAAGGCTTTATGTTCAGGGATTTTAAAACTGGTACTGGAAGGGCAAAAAGTACATTAATTAAACTTATAAGCCTCAAAGGTAAATTATCTTCTAAATTTGCCTTATAACTATATTGAGGTGTTGCCATGAGAGATAAATAAAATGAATTCTTATATTAGCCTGGATTATTGTACTGCATGTGACAGAAACTGAACCCATTTTAGTTGAAATAAAAATTTAGTAACTCCCATTAATGGGAAGTTAAGGTAGAGGCTGGTATCAGATGGAGCAGATAGGACCAGAGTTCTTACTGTTTTTGCACATCACTGATCTGCTTATCTCTCCTGGCCTCTGCTGGACTTCGTATTTTATAGGAATCTCTCTCACAGCCAGCGTAGAAAGAGTTCCAATTCAGGGTTCAGGTTCTGGAGAAGAGCCGCACACAAACCAAGAGACTTGAGGCTTGAAGAAATTCAACTTGGTGAGATGGGGGGCTAGGCGGTAGTCCAACTCTAGTGGGAGAACTACTCACTGCTCTGACCCTGCCACCCCCTTTTATTGAGGCTTTGGGGAAAACATCTTAGGCAACATAAACAGAAATTTACATGTAGCCCTTAGGCAGGAAATAACAGAAACTTACATGGGATAAACAAGGTGGAGGCTGCTCCAGTTAACAGTAGAGCAATTAAGGTTGTTGACCAGCCTTCCTGGCTTCCAGTCAACATCTCTTTTTTTTAGTGAAACTGATTTGTTTTTCAGCAGTATTTAAGACTCATTTTCTCTATATGGTAAACGGGGTGGCTATGGCAATAAAATGATACCAACCTTGAAAATCCAGGAAAGAGTCTATATTGATAAAAGATATGGCCTCATCTGTTTTCTGAATTATGAAGGCATACACAGTCACGATTTGTGGTATATTAGACTGTCATACCTCTTCAATTAGGCTTCCCTCTTAAACTGAGGCAGAAGCAGACACTGAAGCCCTGAAGCCACAGCTTACAGGACAGGTAGCTTCAAGAAGGATCGGCACACTGATTTTTTTCAGCTTATGACTGATTCCCCCTTGGCCTAATGGATGTCTGATGAGTATCATACTTCTTACCAATTATCGATATTTTTGTCCATTGTTACATTTTTAATTAAACAAACATAAGCTTAAACATTATGGTTACCTATTTCTTATTGTGAAAAAAAATTGTTAATCTTTACATGAAAATATTTGGGCTATTAAAGACTTTTCTTTCTAACTTTTTTTGGTTTCTTTTACATAATTTTTGTTCTCATTGTTTTGTCTCTTGCCCACAATTTTTTACTTTTTCAAATTTTATTAAATCAACTCCAGGTTGTTCTTCCTTTATTTGCCAGCAATCATTATTAGTATAAAACATACTTCAATAAAATGAATACTATTTTATACCTCTACTTTATTCTATATATTTTTAGAATATATTTTTCATCTGTAGCAAAAAAGTCTCCTCTAGTAAATATTAAATTTAAGTATGTAATATATTTTTATTCACGTAATTGAAAAAAATGACAGGAAATGTAAAATAGGCTGTTTTCAGTTCTTATTTGTGTGCCTAAAAGTTCATTTTGCCTCTCTGGATTAATTCCTATGTTGAGCTAAATGTAAAGATATTTAACAATTGTATGTAGGGAATTTTTAATTTTTCTAAGTAATATACAGAATAATATGGAATAGAGTGGAGAATAGATGTGATAAAAGAGATTAGAATAAATAAAATGTTAATTTTTTATTCACCTATTCCATTGATCTAGTGTCTCCAAAAGTGAGGTGTTGGGAATTTGGCACTCTTATAGATTACAAACTTTAGTAAGTTATTTGTTTCTATCTAATAACATTTTTATAAATAATCATAGGAATTAATTTGAAATTTGCAAATATAAATATGTACACATATTGTAATATTAGAGGCCCAGTGCATGAAAATTCATGCTCTGGAGGGGAGGTCCCTCAGCATGGCCTGCCCCCTCTCACAGTCCAGGAACCCTCAGGATATTCTGTAATATGATAAAATTATCAGGATATAATGTATTATGAAAAATCAGGTTATAATATATCATGTTTATGAATATAATTCCTATTTGTATTTAACTTAAAATATACATGAGTCCATACCTAAAATCTGTGTGTGTGGATTCATGCATGTGTGACTCCATCTGTATACATATAAGAATGGGAACCTTGCTTTTCCAGAAAATACTGAGATGGAAAAGGTAAAATTGTACAAGCCTTATACATTGTGTTTTAGAAAGTACCAAATTTAATTTAGAATTATTTCTTCCAATAGTCTTATAATTAATTCTAGAGGCCCAATGCATGAAATTCATGCAAGGGGCTCAGCCCTCACAGCCATGGAGCCTGCCTTCATCTAGAACAGGGGTCCTCAAACTTTTTAAAGTGGGGGCCAGATCACGGTCCCTCAGAGAGCTGGAGGGCCGGACTATATGAACTACTAATTCCTACTGTAACACCTTGGCTGCGCTCACTGCCCAAAAAACCTGGCGGGCAGGATCAGACTCCCCTGGGGGCTGCATGTGGCCCGCGGGCCGTAGTTTGAAGACCCCTGATCTAGAAGGTCTTCCAGAAGGTTGTCAGGACAGTCTTTCCTCTGGATGGCCATCTGATGTAATATCTAAAACACAATATAACCCTGGCCGGTATTGGTTGGAGCATTGTCCTGTGTGTGGGAAAGTGGTGGATTTGGTTCCTGATTCTGGGATCAGGGCACATGTCCTAGTTGTGAGTTCAATTCCGGTCAAGGTGCCTGCATGAGGCAAAAACCAATGTTTCTCTCTCACATTGACATTTCTATAAATCTCTCTCCCTTCTCTCTCTCTGAAAATTAGTCAAAAGAGAAAAGAACACATGTTTTTACTCAACTATTTTTGGATTCTCTGTAAATAACAAATGTATTCTTCTAGATTAAAAAAAATACAGCAGAATGCTTTTAATGAACTCAGAATGGTCTGTGATTAATCACTTTTTCAATTCACACATTCAGAATATATTTCAATTTCTGTTTACAAAAAAAAGGCACTTCTTTCCTCTGATTAAAGGGAAAAGGGAAAACCAGGAGGAGAGGATGAGTGGTGAGTTAAAGGACAGATTGAGTGTATGTATTTTAATCTGGCAGTTGTCTTGTGTAATTCTTTTGCCAAAAGACTGCTAATTTCATACAAAAATTTAAATATTGAGGCAGTCACCCAACTTAAACATTTGGCAAATAGTTATCCTATTTTAAAAATGGAAGATATTTCTCAAGTACTTCTGTTTCCAAAATACTGTCTCACGCTATTATGTTTGCTTGATCATTCTTTTGGAGAAAATTCTCTACATTTAGGATGTGATGCATAGATTGTCTTCTATCACTTCCATTTAAGGATACCTTAATATATTTGATCAGTTTAAAATGAAAGGACCATTTTTTTTCTTTCTTCTTTTTCTTTAATCTAGTATATTCACATCTTTAAAACACATAGAAGGTATACCAAAAAGAAACATTACATTCTTGGGGTGTGAAATACATTTTTAACAGGAATACTTGAGAACAAATGTAAAAGTTATGTTATATTTGCCTCACTTTTAACAAACCCAGACCTACTTTTCACAGGAACATAGAAGCTCTCACTTTCAGATGTGAATCATCCCAAGGGAAAATTTGCTATATCCACATGGCTTCAGGCACCTTATTCTCAATTCTATGAATGTCTTTTGTTATTTCCTCTGTCCTCAAACTGACATTAAAGGGACACCTTTTTAAAAATATAAAGCGAAGCTAGAGTGTTGAAGTTGCTACTGCACAGTCTGCTCTGTTCCGCTTGACCACAATACTGTAAAGTCTAACATAGTTTCTAGAATGCCTAAGAACAATTCTTCTATGTATCTATTTGTATAGTTAATATGGCTGGAGGGTGTGTTTACTATTTTCGGTGTAAACCAAAGGACATATCTTTGAGTTTAGGAGTAAGGAAAATATTTATATAGAGTTTACCGAAAGTTGTATATGTTATAACTTTAAATATTAGAAATAGGAAATAATGTCATGGATTATTTCTGGTATGTATGAAAAACAGTTTGGTATTTTTCCATTAGGAATCTTATGACTCGAACAGAATTTATAATGGCAATTCCTCCCACTACTGAAATATACTATCCTTGACCAATTAACTCATTTAGTAAAAGCACTAAATTAAGGCAACATGTTCACAGACTGTGCTAATAATCTCAATGAGCTATTTCAACAATACTGGTCAAAAGGATGGATTAGTTTAGCTTTCTCACCACACCAAGAGGAAGGTTGATCATAAATAGCAACTGACCATAAATCTTTGATAGAAAAATGATTACATGCTAATCTAAAGGAGTCAGAAGTGGTTTTCCTGTGCAGCAAATGATGCTTATTTCAGCTTCAGAGACCCTCTTTTGCACTGACGCTTTGAAGGCCATGGAAGGACCCCGTGTCATGGTTATTTGGTCATGCGATTTTATAAAATATGGAAAAGTAGGTCAATTTAACTGCAATCAGTTAAGATTGCTGTCTCCTTTCACTCTGACTTCTTCCACAATAGCTGGCATTTGAAGACAGGCATTTGGGCTATTTTTTCTGGGGAAAAGTTGAGTTGTAGAAATATATTTTTAAATGGGCATATTTAAGTAGATTGCAGTCACTTTGAATAGATAAACTAGTGCTAATCATTCCAATATCGTGACCCAAAGACCAGAGGCCATATGATAATGAACATGTTCTAAGTACCATAAATATGTGTGTATAGTAGAAAAAACGTCTCACGTTCATAGAGGGGAAATCTAGGATAATTTTCCAAATTATATGACACATATACAAAGAAGGATGGTAAAAGTTTTTCCACAGAGGGACAACCACTCCTGCATGCCATTGCAGCCTGAAGGGAGGATAGACTAAAGGTAAATGTCTGGGTATGCATGTGTTCCAAGAAACTTTATTTACAAAACTAGTTGGTGGACTAGGTCAGACCTATGAGAAAAGAAGTGGACTGTTATTTTGCCAACTTTTGGAGTTGAGACTCCGATCTTGAATCTCTGTACTGAATCCCATGGCATGTCACCTATGTCATATTCCACTTGCCATGTAAGAAGGAATCCACTCATGTATTTTTTATGTATCCCCTTGACATTATAGAGATTTGATTTTTAAAATGGCTATATATAGTTTTTAAATTGTTTTATTAAATTATTATCTGTGTACATATACCATTGCCCCCCCTCCCAGATATGCCCTCCCTCCCCAGAGTTTTGTGTCCATTGGTTGTACTTATATGCATGTATACAAGTCCTTCGGTTGATCTCTTATCTTCCCCAGATCTCCCTACCCTCCCCACTGTAATTTGACAGTCTGCTTGTTGCTTTACTGTCTCTATATCTATCTTTTGGTTCATCAGTTTATAATGTTCTTTATTATCCATAAATGAGTGAGGTCATGTGATATTTCTCTTTCATTGACTGGCTTATTTCACTCAGCATGATGTTCTCCAATTCCAACCAGGTTTCTGCAAATGATGAGAATGGCTATATATTTTTAAAAGTTGCTTTAGCTTCTTTAGAATTCTTGTTGAGGTCAATGTGCATTGTGTTGATCAAGGACCTTCTATAAATTCTCCACGTTATGAATTCCCTTAAAAATTCAGTGTCAGGAATGTGGTTTTTTTCCCCCTCATGATAAATTAGTATGTCTCATTTTGTCAGACAATTAAAATTATATATGCCTTTTTTTTTTTTAATTTGTTACTTGACCTACAGGAATGTTCAACTTAGAATGGGAGCTCACTGCTATTTTTTATGCTTAAGCTTTGGGACACATTTGTTTCTCTTTACTTTCTTTGTTTCTTGGTTTTATATAGCATATATGATTTTAATTGCAATCTGACTAAAATTTTTACAAATGAATACATAATGGTAGACCTGAGATTAAAATTAGAGTTAATGATGAGTCTCCCTCAAATTAAGTATTTGTGCTTACCTTTCCTTAACTTCAATTAATTTTTCGCATACCATATATTTTGATTCTTTCATGAGATTTATCTTCTACATGTTTAAACTTCCACACAGAACAAAAAACAATGTCTATGTAGTCATCTATTTTTTAAAAAAATATACTTTCTATTGAAATGCATTATATATGCATATATATACATTATTGAAATACATTATGTATACATATCGAAATACATTATATATACATATTGAAATACATTATATATACTTATTGAAATACTATATATATATATATATATATATATATATATATATATATATATATATTAGAATTTATCAACCTTGGCAATATTGACATTTCAAACTAGAAATTTTTGACTTGTGCATTGTCAGATGTTTGGCGACACCTCTGGCCTCTGCCCACTAGATGCCAGTAGCATCCCTGCCACGTTGTGACAATCAAAATATCTCCAGAGGGTGTGGAAAGTCTCTTGGGAGTTGGGGGTGGGAATGAGAGGGGAGAAGGCACTAATTGAGATCCAGAAATTTATTTAGAAATATGCATAAATTGTGAATTAACAAATTGATGATTCTTCATAATGTGAATACACCAGTGTAAAGAACACCCAGATCAAGAAGTAAATTATCAGCATCCCACAAAATCATTTCTTGCCCTTTCCCTATCACTACCTCTGCAAAAAAATAGATCTAGGACTTTTAAGATCTTAGATTGGCTATCTGTGTATGAATGAAGTTTTACAGAATGTACTCTTGTTGCTTTCAGTAAACATTACTCATTAGATGATTTATACTGTACATAGCAAAAGTTCTTTCATTATTGCCAGATGCAATAATTCAGTGATTGGCAAACTCATTAGTTAACAGAGCCAAATATCAACAGTACAACGATTGAAATTTCTTTTGAGAGCCGAAAACCAACTTCTGAGCATGAGCCACAAAGTTTCACTCACACTATACATGCACGCCCACACGTGGTATTTTGTGGAAGAACCACACTCAAGGGGCCAAAGAGCCACATGTGGCTCGTGAGCTGCAGTTTGCTGACCACTGCCATAATTTATTTATTTTTTTAAAAGTAGATCTTTCTTCCTTTTTAAAAAAAAATATATTTTATTGATTTTTTACAGAGAGGAAGAGAAAGGGATAGAGAGTTAGAAGCATCGATGAGAGAGAATAATCAATCAGCTGCCTCTTGCAAACCCCCTATTGGGGATGTGCCCGCAACCAAGGTACATGCCCTTGACTGGAATCGAACCCAGGACCTTTCAGTCCGCAGGCGGATGCTCTATCCACTGAGCCAAACCGGTTTTGTTCTGCCATAACTTATTAATGCACATTACTGTTGAGAAAGATTTGATCTTTCACAGGTTTATTTATGGGAATGTTTGAATTCAATTCGTTATCTTCTATTCAGTTCTTGTGAAAAAATTTTTGATTGATTTTTAAGGAATTTGTCCATTTCCTGTTATTTTGTAAGCATATTGGCATAAATATTTTTAGATTAGTATCTTTTTTATAATATATTTTATTACAGAAAGAAAGATATAGAAACACTAATAATGAGATAGACTCATTAATAGGCTGCCTCCTGCATGCTCCCTCATCAATGTGGGAGTGAGCCCACAACTGGGCCTGTGTCCTGACCAGTAATAAAACTATGACCTACTGGTTCATAGGTCAGTGCTTATTCACTGAGCACACAGGCCCAAATATGTGGTATGTGTGTTTGTGTGTGTGTGTGTGAGTGAGTGTATTATAGGCCTAGTTCACGAAATTCATACATGGAAGGTGGGGGTGTGTGTCCCTCAGCCCAGCCGGTACCCTCTCCAATCTGGAACCCCTTGAGAGATGTCTGACTGCCCAAAAGGGCAGTTGGACATCCCTATCACAGTCCAAGACTGCTGGCTCTCAACCTCTCGCCTGGCTGCCTGCCTGACTGATTGCCCCTAGCTGCTTTTGTCGGCTAGCCTGTTCACCCCCTAACCACTCCCCTGGCAGCCTGATTGATGCCTAACTGCTTCCCTGCTGGCCTGGTTGCCCCTAACTACCCTCCCCAGCTGGCCTGGTGGCTGCCCCAGCTGCCCTCCCCTGCAGGCCTGGGTTCCTTCCAACTGTCCTCCCCTGCAGGCCTGGTTGCCCCCAACTGCCCTCCCTGCAGACCAGATTGTTCCCAATTGCCCTCCCTTTCAGGCCTGGTTCCTCCCAATTGCCCTCCTCTGCTGGCCTGATCACCTACAACTGCCCTCCTCTGCTGGCCATCTTGTGGCAGCCATATTTGACCACATGAGGGCAGCCATCTTGTGTGTTGGAGTGATGGTCAATTTGCGTATTATTCTTTTATTAGATAGGAAACAGTATTATATTGTTTGCTTTTAAGTTACTTTAGAATCTATCATTATTTTCCCCTTTCATTACTGGTATTGGTAAATTGTATTTTCACCTTCCCTTGAACATTGTGTGAATATCTTCAAAAATCACCTTTCAAAATTTTCTATGTTATTAATTTCCTCTTTCAATTATTTCCTTCCTTAATTCTATTTTGATGTCTCTTTAATAATTTCATGTGAAATATATATACATCACACATGACTTTAAACCTTTTTTTAAAAAAAAAATTCTATTAGACACTTTTAAGAATTACAAGTTTCCACTTAGGCAAGATTCAGTTGTGTCCTACAACTTAGTTATCTCATACTTTATTATAATTTAGTTCAGAGTACTTTTAATTTTCATTATGATTTTTTCTCTAACCATATGGACATTGAGTGTATTTCCAAATATTTGGTAATTTTATTTTTTAAATTCTTAAAATTGATCTAGAGAAAAAAAGAGAGAGATCAATGTGAGAGACAATTATTAAACTCAAAAACTGGGTATATGTCCTGATGGAATCAAACTTGCCACCTTTTGATGTAGGAGATTATGCTCCAAACATCTAAGCCACATCAGTTAGGGCAATATGTGATAATTTTTAAAATGTTTT
This sequence comes from Pipistrellus hanaki, assembly GCF_964339955.1. NCBI lineage: Eukaryota > Metazoa > Chordata > Mammalia > Chiroptera > Vespertilionidae > Pipistrellus > Pipistrellus hanaki. The sequence goes on along the minus strand of NC_140506.1, from coordinate 45,927,592 downwards.
GTCATTTGGTTTTATTTTAATTTTTCTATGATAAAAGAGCATATTTAATGAATTTCCTTTGAATTCTGATGAGTTTTTTAATGGTCATGCTTATGGTAAATTTTGAAAACATATATTCTGTGGTAGGTGCATTGCTCTGCAAAAGTCGATTTAGATTATGTTGAGATCTTTGTGCTCTTTGGAATTTTTTTTGTCTTCTTTCAGCTGTGAGATAAGTATGAAAGTTTTCCACCTTCTTTATACATACATATATCACTCTTTCTTATTTTTACATTTTTTGCTTGACATAATTTTTAGCAGTGTATTTATGTATATATACATTTAACATAATTATATTAGCCTGATAATTTAATCTTTTAATCAATACAAAATTATCCTCTTTAAGTCTGGCAATATTCCTTGTCTTAAATCTACTTCTTGTGATATTAAATATATCAGCTACATATTGTGTTTCTCCCTCCCCCATACTTTTACTTCAATGCTCTTTGTCCTTATAGTTTTTAAACAATATATAATTAGAATTTTTCTTTAATTCAGTTTTTAAAAATGTCTGTTTTTTATTGGAATATTTGGCCTATTTAGATTTAATGTAATTATCGATATATTTAGTTTTACATATATAATTTTATTATTTTTCACTTGTCCAACTACATATCAGAAAACATAATGAAATTAAAACATACCAACTTTATTTACCAACATTTAATATTTGTATTATTGTCATGAACGTTTTATATTTATTTTAATTAAAAATATATATTTAATGGACTTCAGAGAGGAAGAGAGATAAAACATCAGTGATGAGAGAGAATCATTGATCAGCTGCCTCCTGTAGACTCCCTACTGGGATTGAGCCAGCAGCCCCAGGATGTGCCCTGATTTGGAATTGAAAGGTGATCTCCTGGTTCATAGTTCAATGCTCAACCACTGAGCACACAAGCATGGCATTAATTTCTTAATTCTACGTATAAGCTGGACCCAACATATTAAATTTATTATTTTGTGCAATCAACATGCACATATATTTACCCATATATTTACTCTTTTGCTTTGCTTCATATTCCTTTGTGCATTTCCAAGTTTATGTGCAAAATTATTTTCCTTCCACTTAGAGATTTCCAGTTAGCATTTCTTGTAGTATGGATTTCCTGGTAACAAATTTTTTCAATTTTTTTTGGTATGTTAATGTCTTTGTTTTCATGTGTAAAGAATAGTTTCACTATGCATAGAGATCTAGGTTGGCAGCTATTTTCACTTAGTGCTTTAAACGTGGCATTTCTGTGTCTTGCGGCCTCCATAATTTCTATTGAGATGTCAAGTAACTATTAATCACACTGCTTCCCTTTTAAAAAATAACATATCTTTTTCACTCCAGGATTTTGGCTCCTCAAATCTGATTGACTAAACAGCTCTGAGATATATATATATATATATATATATATATATATATATATATATATATATATATATATATAAATAACACATTTATGAGAAAATATATGTATTTTTTCTTCCTATCCCCTGGAGATTGCAAAAAGATCTATTTGCTAAGTAGTTAAAAACATGACATTCATGGAAAGTTACCAATAAGTATATCTAAGAGAAGGAAAATGACAATAATGAAAGTAATTATTCATACACTATAGAGAGTTTATTCATAAATGAAGACAATACCTAATTATTAGTAAATAGGGATTTGGGCTTATGTCCTAAATTGTTTCTAAATGGTTATAAGTTTTAATAATTTACTCTTATTTGTATTGAAATCCTACATTTAAGAAATTCAGAATAGCCCTAGCTGGTTTGGCTTAGTGGATAGATACCTCTATTTGAGAATAACTGTGGACTGAAGGCTCCCAGGCTTGATTCCAGTCAAAGCCACATGCCTGGGTTGTAGGCTCGATCCCCAGTGGGGGCATGCAGGACCTCACAATCAATGATTCTCATCATTGATGTTTTTATCTCTCTCTCTCTCTCTTTCTCTCTGAAATCAATAAAAATATATTTTTTAAAAAGTGCTGAATACTAGTACTTTTCCAACCCAACTCTTGATTTTAGCACATTTATTTTTAATTAAATTAGGACAAAATTATCTAATTTATCTATTTGTGGGTAAAACATATGAACTTTGTTATCTTAATATGTTTTAGCTTAAAGCTGTTAAATAAGTCACATAGTTCTATTTTTATATTGTAGTTAGGGGTATTATCATATCTTAGCAAATAAAGTTATCATATCTTAGAACTTTTCCCAAAGTCTTTCATTGGTTATATGTTTAAGACATGCATAAGTCTTTTCTGAGTAACTCAAATTATACAGCTAATTTAGCTTAAAATCATTGATCCATTACATCTTACTTTCTTTTATGTGAAAGAGAAGCTTTAATTATGATCACATAAATAGAAAAAAAAACTTATTTTAAGGAGACTTAAAAATAATAACCTTAGAAAATTTAAAACACATATACAAATCAATTTTTTACCAACTATATGTATATGTGTGTAAAATATTTATTCATATATATTTATATAACTAAGAGTAAGGATAGTTATTCTCAAATAGAGGTATTAGATATATGTAAGCGAGGAATCTGGGCATTCTGGTTTACTGACAAAATTATAGTTGGATAACAATTTCTTTATAAAGTTTATATCATGTTCCTGCACATTTATGCACACACAAATATGTTTTCAGGCCTGCCCCAACAAACCTAATGTTAAAGGTAAAATATGAAAACTTTCTTATACCTTATTTTATGAGAATCATGAAACTCTTTTGAGGACTAATGAGAATAAATTTTTTAAAAAAATATTTTTATTGATTTCAGAAAGGAAGGAAGAGGGAGAGAAACATCCATGATGAAAGATAATCATGGATCAGCTGCCTCTTGCAAGTTTCCCACTGGGGATTTAGCCCACAACCTGGGCATGTGCCCTTGACCAGAATCAAATCTGCGACCTTCCAGTTTGCATGCCGATGTTCTATCCACTGAGCAAATGGCTAGGGCTAGAGAATAAATTTCTTATAAGCATGAGATGGACATCATAAAATGTAAAGGGGATGATCAGGGTCATAATTGAAAGAGTGTAATAAAAGTGACAGGTCATTTTTTAAAAATATATTTTATTGAGTTTTTACAGAGAGGAAGAGAAAGGGATAGAGAGTTAGAAACATCGATGAGAGAGAGAATCATTGATCAGCTGCCTCTTGCACACCCCTACTGGGGATGTGCCCGCAACCAAGGTACATGCCCTTGACCGGAATCGAACCCAGGACCTTTCAGTCTGCAGGCCGATGCTCTATCCACTGAGCCAAACCGGTTTTGGTGTGACAGGTCATTTTTTATGCCATAATATAGAATTCTTATATAACCCTAACACACACACAGACACACCTCACTCAGTTCCGAACATTCTACCATTTCTTAATTATTACTCTGGTCACATTTCCCGCCCTTAATCCTATTCTTTGAATCTTTAAAAAAATCTGCTGAACACTAATTATTTAACCTTGCCTCCTACCTACTTTCCCTCTTTATTCTGAGGTTTCTGAAGGGCTATAATGAGCTGTCCCCACACAAACAGGCCAAATTAGTGGATAATTACTGCTGGGCCTGTGAATGTTCTCACTCCTCCTTTCTTACAGTTTCACAACATTACCAGAATGGTCTGTCGCCTCCCTACCAATTAGGAACAATTACTACTTTATAACATTAGTGGTGGCAGGCTTATTATGTCCGGGATATGTAAAAGTAAGGTGGGGGTCGGGGGAAAAATGCAAGGCCAAAAGGGGTCATTGTCATATGAGGGGCTTCAGTAGTTTACATTCATCATTTTAATTTCATTTCTTCAGGACTACAGCTGCAGGGATTTATATTAGCTCTATTAGATGAAAGTGAATATCATATATATTCAAGGTTGTGTTTTCTCCTTTTGTACAGCATAATATCTCATTTTCATGGCTTTAGTTTTCAAAATAATGGAAATGACTCCGAATCATTCTATTAGATGAAAGTGAGAGGAAAAAAGGGTTATTTTTGATTTTCTAGTAAGGATGTCTTTTTTTGAAGAGTGTATTCCTCACATCCGACTTTAGTTTCTTAAACTATACACAGAATGTGATTGTAAAGGAAGGTATTGTGATCCAGAAGAGTAAAAAGACATTACCAATAGGAGAGTTTATGTCAAGATAAATCTACATCAAATATTCAGAATGAATCATTTTAAAAGTTTTTGAGAATACTATATATGAGTTAGCATTTTTCCTTCTAGGAGCAATGAGGCATGGCAGAATACCTACCTTAGCTTATCTAGTCTCAAATGCTTCTTTTTGTAATTAAATTATATTTCCTTTGTAATTTTTTTTAGAATTTGAGTGATATTTATTTGGCAATAGCAAGAATAGTAATGAGGTAAAAGTCTCCCATACAAGCAAAAATGTCTTGGTGCTGTGTATGGATGCTTTTTTTTAATGTAGGGTACATTCTAGGAATGTATTAAAGTATGAGGCATTTTAATGAATGCGGCCTTTGTCCTTTTTGGTACTTAGTTCCTTGTATGGGCCATACTTCATGGCCATGTTCCTTGCATTTAATCTTAATTAGACTAGCTCATCTGTGTTTTAGAGAAATGAGGAATTTAGAAACCTTCATGGAGATGGAGAAGAAATCATGCAATTTCATGTTTTAGAACTAAAACCAGAACGTTTTCCAGATAACATTGAGGGGAAGCAATTTTCAGATGGAATTGGTGACCAATGTGGATAGTGACATCAGGAAGGATGAGGACAAAGAGATGATGATGATTATGGTATTTAATAAGGAGACTATGGTGGTTAAATTGGTATAATCACTTTAGTCTGAGCTGTGAGAATAGAAAACGTGTTTCAGAGAGATTTTTTTAAAATTATTTTTTAAAATATATTTTATTGATTTTTCATAGAGAGGAAGGGAGTAAAATAGAGAGCTAGAAACGTCGATGAGAGAGAAACATAGACCAGCTGCCTCTTGCACACCCCCTATCGGGGATGTGCCCGCAACCCAGGTACATGCCCTTGACCGGAATCGAACCTGGAACCTTTCAGTCTGCAGACCAACGCTCTACCGCTGAGCCAAAATGGTTTTGGCTCTAAGAGTTTTTTTTTTTTTTTTTAAATAGGTGAAAAGAAAGGTGGACCACATATATGTGAGAAATTTGGTAATTCAAAGGGAGAAAAGGGCTAGGAATACTAAATAAAATAATTTTGTAGGATAAAGTTTTATATATGTTAAGGTAGAAAAGGAGAAATTAAGAAGAAGAACAAAAAATTATGAAGTTACAAAGTCTAAGGCATCCATTACCTTCCAAAATTGAAATAAAAAATATATAACCTTTTCATATTGGTTAAAAAGTAATAGAAAGTGAGAATAAAATAGAATTATAGTGAGGTGATAGGACATCACTGAGGGGGCTCATTCTTTTCTGGGTTTTAGAAAAGCAAAGATTGTGTCTCATTTCGAAAATTGCTCCAGACATTGGGGGCGGGGTTGGGGGGGAGCAAGTGGCATAAAGAATTTAGCCTTAACTAACAAGCACCTTAAGAAATGTCAAGATTAACAGTAACTCTCCAGCTGTTTGCAATGAAGAGACAATTCAGTTGCTCAAAAAACATGTCAAAAATATGTTCTGCATAATGCATAGCAAATAACTAGTAGGTTAACTGAATTTCTCAATTTTTGATTGTGTGTGCATCACAAGCCATGGTCATAATATTGTCTCACTAGAACCAAAGTTGATCAACTCAAATGCTCTTTATGTAGTTGTTAGTAGGCAACAACTACATACCAGAAAAATAAATTTATAAATTCCAGCCAGAAGAATCATAAGATTGATTTTTATGAAAGAAACAGGGTAGAGGGAGAGGAAGAAATAATTGTCCAGAAGAGTAAATAATTGTCCAGAAGATTTCCTAGTTAGGTGTCAACATAATTCATTTGCTGTCCAAATGTTGAGTATATTTTATTACCAAATACTGGGCTAATAATCAATGGTGCAGTAAACCTTTCCTTAACTTTTTGCATGATTGAGAAAATAAGAAAACAAAAAATTTTCAGAATAAAAGAACATACTTTTTATTAAAAAAAAACACAAAAAAACCCACATTACAATAACTATTTTTATTGCTATTTAGTTCCTTTAGAGATGCCAGTTTCCACTTCCAAAGCACTTAATCTTTTATTAGTTGATTAATTTTAAAATGTGTTTGAGATAAATAACATTTATCTTAAAGAAATAGAAAATGTTTTTACAAAAACCTGCAATGAATTTTCAGAGCATATTTATTTATAAGGGGGGGGGGGAATGAAAACAGTCCAGTATGTGAACGAGGAAACAAACTGTGATATAGCTGAACCATGGAATACTACTCAGCAATGAGAAGGAACTACTATTGATGCACACAATTTGCATCTCAAGAAAATTACACTGAATGATAAATACTTACCTAAAATGGTTACCTATTATCTGATTCCACTTATATAACATTTTTGAAATGATAAAATTATAGAGATGGAGAAGAGGTTAGTGGTTGCCAGGTATTGAGGTAGGGAGAAAAAGAAAATTGTCTTTGTCTTTAAAATGTAGCACACAAGGTTCTTAATGATGGAAGCGTTGTTTATTTTGACTGTGCTGGTGGTTACAGGAATCTACAAATGTGGTGAAATTGAATAGAGATAAAGGCACACACAAACATCAATGAGTGGATGAAAAGCTGGTGAGATAAATAAGGTTAATGAGTTGTATTAATGCCTAATTTCTATTTGTGATATTGTGCTATAATTAGGCAATATGTCACCACTGAGAGAACTGGATGTAGGGTGAATGGTATTTTTTAAGTATTTTTTTTTAAATTTATTTCAGAAAATGGTAGAAGGATGGACAGAAACATCAATGAGAGAGAATCATAATCAGCTGACTCCTGCATGCTCCCTCCTGGGGATTGAGCCCACAATCTGGGCGTGTGGAATCGATCTGTGATCTGGTTCAAGGGTCAACAGTCAACCACTGAGCCATACCGGCCAGGCAGGTGAATGATATTTATATCTATTATTTCTTAGAACTCTAAAAAATTCCTAAGTCACATCAAAACAAAAATATTTGGAAAACAAAGATATTGCCAAAACCAGTTTGGCTCAGTAGATAGAGCATTAGTCTGCAGACTGGGGAATCTTGGGTTCTATTCCGGTCAAGGGCATGTACATTGGTGTGGGCAAATCCCTGGTAGGGGTTGTGCAGGAGGCAGCTGATCAATGTTTCTCATCAATGTTTGGAGCTCTCATCCCTCTCCCTTCCTCTCTGTAAAAAATCAATAAAATATATTCTTTAAAAAAGAAAACAAAGATATTGTTCGTGTTCAAAACAGAAGATCAGTTTTGACTGAGAAATTGGGTAAGAGTAGTGGAGGAAGTGTCATTTGAATTAGTCTTTAGAATTTAAATATGATTTGTTTAGGTGCAGATTTCCTCAGGCAAAATAGGTGGAGAAAAGATGACAGGCAAAAGCATTGGTGATATGCATTAATTTTTAAGACATTTATTAAGAATTACTAGATATGAGTCACTGTATAGAGTGTACTGTATAAGGGGAGAGTGATACAAGATGAAGTTAGAGAGAAAAGCAGGAGTAGATATTGTAGACCATTTTCAACCATGGATGGGTTTTTATGTCATTCCAATTTAAGTGGTATTAAGTTATATGTAAATTACATCATTCTTTATCTTTTAAAATATTTTTTGACCTTCTTAAGAAAAAAGTGTATTGGAAGGGGCTAGAAGAAAATGGAGGTATAAATTTAAGAGTCTAAAATAGTATCCAGATGAGAAATATTATTTAGATTAAGGTAACAAGAATAGTGTCAGAGAGTAATTAAAGTTCTTTATATATTTGAAGGTACAATTAATAGGATTTGCTAGTGGACTGCAGAAGAATGTTGATCTCACCAAAGGCCAATCAGTTCATAATTATGAGGACCAAGTCACCCTCCTATTCTGGTGCCATGATAGTAATATACTGTACTCAAAAACTAACTATAATTGGAGTGCTGGAAAATCAGTGAGTGGTTGAGTTTCTCCATCATTCGGATTGCAACTTGATGTAGATGTTGGATTTGGTAATTTTCAAAGTATAATAAAAATTAGCTTTCTTTTACACTTGGGTCTGTGATCTGAGATTTTGAGATGTGTTCACTCATGCTTGAAGAGCAGAAACATTTTGGAGCTGAAATTCACAAGGTATGGAGACCAGTTGTTCCTCAATAGTGAGGTATAAGAACAGAGGTAGAATCCAAGGTTCTCTCATTGCCCAAGCTTAGCTACAACAATTGGGCCCCAACTCCGGATCACAGTGGAGCAGATCTTGGTGATTCCTTTATCATGAATACATACACTTGAGTCTCAAGACCAAGGTCCCTCTCTTCAAGTCTTGTACGGGGCCAGCCGGATTCCTGACATTCATCACAGTGTATCTGATGGTGGAGCATGTGTCCTGGCTGCTGCTACATGTTTAGAGTTCCCTGCCCATAAACATTGTTTCATGCTTCTGTGTGCTTGGGCACATGATACACCCCATTTATTGACAGATTTGTATCTTCTATGGTGTTTTCTCATGGTTGCCTGAAGCATAACTGTATTTGCTATATACTTCGGAAGCTAAATCTAGAACAGCTCCAGTATCCTCATTCTATAGCCATGTTCCCCCAACAAGGTTGTGTGCTGTCTTGAGTGGTTCTTGGTTCTTAACCTACTCTGGCACTGAAGGCCTGTTTTGGGAAAAATAGCTCCAGTGGGCTCACCCTAGGCTACCAGCATATGAGGTGCTGGCATCACTGAGCTGAGGTCACACACAGGAAGGTGAATGGCTTATTATTTTATTTACTTTGCCATATGACTTTACACAGGTGATCATGGAAAAATTACAGCACAACATAAGGAGAAAAATGATTGCTAGAATAATTTATGTATGTTAAACGCATGATCTGTTTTATAAAAAGTTGATGGGGTTGGCATTATATTGTTATTCTCAGTTTACAGGAAGCATGTGAAGCCTGGAGATGTTGGGCGACTTGCCCAGATTTGCCAGCAAGTGCATGCCAGGGTCAGTGCCTGAATTTAGTTTTCCTGACTCAAAATCCCATGTTCCTAACTTAAGTATTACTCTGCCACCCAAGGAAAGTGACAAGGGGCCTCAATTTCCACATCTGTCAAAGGGGGGTTGGGCTCTAAGTGTTCTCGTATCTCTAGCATTAGCATAGTATAATTTTCCTCCAGATTTACAAGCAATATTATTGCTATTTAAAACACCTGGAAAAGTACTACTTGTGAGTTTGCCATATGTTTTCAGCATAAAGATGACACTTACTTCCCCATGGAATAATGTGTTAAGAAATTTTTTTTTGGTAGGTTGGCATTTATGATGAAGTATTTCATATGATTTTATGTTTTTAATAGATCACATTAATCTTGGGAAAGTAATGGACATAAAGAGAATAAATATGTTTGTAAGTAGACTAAATCTAATCACCTCCTGTCTAGATTTTTGCATATGGCAAAAAAGAAAACTAAAATTTGTTAAAATTCATGAGAATCTAAGTAGATCTTGAAGTCCCTGAATTATTCATGTCAATGACTAGATTACTACAACACAACTGAAATCAAGTTCAGAAAAGTTTGAAAACGTAGATTCACAAATTGTCAGATATGGAATCCTATGAAAATAATGTTTTTGTAATAGTTATAACACTTAAGTAATATTTTAATTTTAGGATCATTTTTAAAATTTAGCACGAATATTTAGAACATCACAGATGTCATCATTTTATTTGGCTTAACTGGCTTACTAGCTCTTCCATCTTCTCTTATTGTCCCTGATATTTCCTAAAAGAGACAAAAAAAAATGAATATGAAGGCAGTGTACAGGCACTGGATTTGTTATTTTTTCCAAACCATGATTGATACTTTTATATAGGACAGAATTTTGCCTATATATATGTGACTGACTGGTATCTATATATATATCTATATCTATATATCTATATCTATATATATATCTGGTCAAGTACAATTAAAAGACAAACTATTTCCACTTCTGTCATTTAACTTTACTCTGTGGAATCATGCTACCTGCTCACAATCAGATAGTGACATAAAACCCTTGATGACTTTCGGTAACAAACAAGTGAAATTCTCAGTTCAGTGGGTTAATACATCTAGAGCCAACGGAACAAGAAAAATAGTCCACATCTGTACTGACCAAAACAGTCAAGAACCATGTGATTATTGAGCATTTGAAATATAGCTAGTGTGACTGATGAACTGAATTTTTAATCTTGTTTACTTTTTATTAATTTAAATCTAATCAAGCTTAACTGGTGGTTACCATATTGGCTAGCACAGATTTAGACCTGGGTGATCTTAAAAATCTCCAAACTTTTTTTTTTTTAAAACCTCTTTTCCTTATCCAGTCTAGGACTTTTTGAGTTTGGTATTTTGTAGCAAGAATGGAAAGTTTGGTCAACTGCTCCTCTTTATCCTGTTATCTGGCCAGATTCTAGCCCCCTAGCCTACCTCCCAAGATTCTCTTCTGCTGTGTTAGGAAAGAAGACATGATGGTCAGGCCATAGAGCATTGGTTGTCTCTAGCTCTGACCAATGAATACAGCTGATTCTTTCCATGCTGGGTGATCAGTGTTGCTTTCTTTTCTCAGAGTGTGTTTGAGACTACTGGAAACTTTATGAACTGCTCCCTCTGACATCAGTCAGAGACACTTACGTTCTATTCTAGGTGCCAGGCATGGAGGATATAGCAGAGAACAGCATAAACTTAGGTCTGTTTCACCGCTTTAGTATTTTCAAAATATAAGAAGAATAGTTTGACAAAGGAAATAAAGAAGCATAGAAGATTGACAACTTACCTAAATTTGGAGGGTTGGGGATATTTACTGGTATAGGTGATATCTAAGCTTAATCTTGAAAATCAAATAGTTTCCATCAAAGAAAAAGAGATCAATGGTGGGATTTCAGGCTGAGAGACTTAGCAAAAGTAGAGACCTTGAAGGCATAAAGAACTTGGTAGGTTGAAAGAAGTGAAAAGTGGTTATTGCTGTTAGAGTAAAGGATGTTCCTATGACGAGTTAAAGAGGTGAGCTCTCACATGAGGGTTCTTATTCTTCAGGGTAGTGCCTGCCTTTCAAAAAGTTTTAAGCAAGAAAAAAAAAGTGTCATTCTATTTTCATAAAGTGGATGGGGGAGTGATAACACCAAAGGAAGAGAGGCTGAATGGCAAGTAGTTGTAGTCATCCAAATGACAGATAAGGACCTAAACAGGATTAGTGAGAGTGTCCATTTAAAAAATTATTGGGAGGTTGTGTTGGAAGTGTTTGGTAGCTGAATGGAAGTATAATACGTGAGAAAAGAAGTCATGCAATATCCCAGATGTCTTCTTGTTCAAGAGAGCAGCAAGGGGAGACTCAGATTCCAGCCAGACAGAGGTTAGTCATTCAGTTATGATATTTTAAATTTAAAGAAACTGTAAAACATCTAAGAAATGTAAAAAGAGTAATTAGAAAATGGCCCTCAGGAGACATGAGGGCTGGCCTATCTGTTTGTCCAGAATAGCTGCCTTGGGTTTCTTTGCCTAGCTAACACTCATTCATCATTTAAAACTCAAATCCTGGATTATCTCTGTAATGCCCCATCTTCTGTATTTTCCATGGGAGAGGTGTCTGTCATAGCTCTTTTTCAATTACTTGTTTTCTCATTACTAAATTAATATCCTCAAGGAAGGAGAAAGATTTGCCTCTCCATCTTGCTACTATCTTTGATGATAGTAGCAACACCTCCTTTCCTGGGTTATCCTTAAAGTGTGGAATAATTCTAGAAACAAAGTAGGCAACTGAGTAAACTTTACTGATGAAAGCAAAGCTATGTGTTGCTATGTAAGCAACAGAATTTAAGTTGGATCCAGATCATTTGAGTCTTGTATGCTTATGTCAAGAACTCGGATTTATTGTTTTCATTGTGACAACCAATCTAATTGTTAATGTCTGAAAGAGTTATTTTATCATGATTTATATGCAGTTTAGTGGACATTTATTCCTATCCTCATGAATGTCAGATATAAATTATGTGTAACCTTGGAAGTTAACATGTTCCTTATTCAAATGGTTAATGATAAGACAAGGCACTAGTTTCTATTTGCTTTTGCTAAGCTAATGTCACCTTATTTCAGCTTCTTTGGACAAGCATACAAAAAGGAAAGAGCCTGTCTTGCCTTAGTGCTCTGGAAAACTGGGGGGTATTTTAGTTCTGCCTCTTTATACGTATATAAATCCTTCCTAAATCAAATCCTATTATCTTTGGTCCTACATTAGATTTTATACATTTAAACTTTGCTTTCTGAGCCTACCCATTCTAGATGTGTATTTTTTAAATCAGAAGCACACTGAACTCCTCTAATAAAATCTTCACCAAAAGTACTAATTATAATGATTACTCATCAAACTTAGTACAGACGTATTTTAAAAGATCCACTTTATACTTTTGTTTTAAAAATTGTTAATATTATTCTGAATAAGACAAGGGCTTACAGTTCTAATTGAGAAATTCACAATGATTATGAGCTAATTTGATAGATTGCCAAATGAATATTAATTTCTATACTTGTGAAATGTATTATTTCCATGTTTAATTGAAGGAATGATAACAGACCATTGTAGCAATTCCTCTATTGTAAGTGGTATGCATTGTGAATTAATCACATGGATGACAATAACTTGTTAATATCTACAGCTCCATTTTGATATGTAAAACTCCTAACAGAATGGTTTCATTTTAGCATTCCTAAAACAAATTTAGTCTTTTTAAAAAATATTGAAATAGTTGTTATGTTTATGGACACTACACGCAAATATAAATACAGACAATAATATCTTCATTGTTTTGTCATTTCTAAATTATTTTCAGATTTATTTTAGATATAAAAGTTAGCCTATATTAAAGGATAGAGCTGTCCAGAACAGTAGCACCTGGCCTTGAAATGTGACCAGTGTTATGGAAGAACTAAATTCCTAATTTTATATCATTTTAAATAGCTACCTATGGCTAGAGGAGAATATATTGAACAACACAGGTCCATAGACTTAGAACAATATTTAAAAAACATATAGCTGTTTTTATGTAATTTCTTTTGGAAAAAATAAAAATAAGAAGTATTAAATTTTATATAAGTTTTTAAAAATAATGTTTTCAAACCTAATGACAATATATAATTTGGATATTATAGATTAATACATTCTTTAAATGATCTACCTTAATTGGAGCCAGCATCTAAAAGATAACATTGATTCTTGATCTTTGTATTTGCATCCATCTCCTTTAGCAGTATTAAAATGCCAATTTCCTACTTGGTTAGCATGTTCATTTCTTGATATTTAAAGGCTTCTTGAGCTTGATAATTTTTAAGATTAAATACTAGGCTCTTCTCACTCTCCTTTGCCAAATTGACTTTAATTCATATTCTCTCTCTCTCTCCCCCTCTCCCTCTCCCCTCCCTCTCTGTCACACACACACACACACACAAAACAAACAAAAATGCACACCCCTATTTTCCTTTTTTCTCACTTTTTATTTTTTATTAAATTATTATCTGTGCACATATATCATTGCCCCCCCCCCTCCCATACATGCCCTCCCCTGCCCCAGAGTTTTTTGTCCATTGGTTGTACTTATATACATGTACACAAGTCACTGAGAATAACTTATACCTTATAGTGATCTGAAGCAGGCTAAAACTCCCTCTAAGCAGAAACCTAGGTAAATTCTGTCAGTGCCATACCCAGAGGAGCCTACTCTGGAGCTGAACACAGCCAGCTCCCTCCCTTCCCCAGAATAAAACACAAGGTGTAGTTTGGGAGTTTAGTCCACAGGCAAATGCCTGATTATCCTAGAGTCCTGAAGGCCTGAATCACAATTCCTAGGTAAAGGGTGAAAAAAAATGTCTGTACTTGATATTTGAAACTGATAATATTCCAAATAATTTACCCTTTTGATCCCAAAGGCCACAATACAGAATCCTTATTTTGCAGCAATAAAGAGACTGGGACTAACTGGGCGTGCTGAAAATCCGACTTCTAAGGATTGAATAATTACCTCCCTGAGACAACTTTACACCCAGACACTGAAATAGTGTCTTCTTTGATCCTGTTACTCCTTTACTAAAGAAGTTTCAATTGTCTCTGCCCCATTTGCTTAGAACAACAATCTCCAGAATTTTCAATCATGCTATTCTAGTTAGGAAAGAAAAAACTGGACTGACATCCATATATATATATATGGACTGACATCCATATATATATATATATACACACACACACACACACACACACACACACACACACAAGTAGTTACTAGATGTGTACAGTATAATGTAAGTTTTGTTCATCATATGATTTTTATGTTTGAGAAAATAAATTTTAAAAAACCTGTACTTTATACAGAGTGGGGCAAAGCAGATTTACAAATGGGGCACACTCCTATTTTTGAATATCACTTAGAGAATGAGAGCTAGACACCACATCCAGATTTTTTAAGTCTAAGTGCTGGCCCTTCCCTTTCTTTTCTTGTAATTTCCCATTGTTTCTATGATCCTTCTGAATTATATCAACCATTTTCAAATTAATTTTAAATCAATTCTTTTGTGTGTAGCGTATTTTTCCAACATTTTAACTAATGAAACTTTTGTTGTTGTGTTTTGTCAATCCTCACCTGAGGATTATTTCTGTTGAATTTTAGAGGGAGTGGGGGCGGGGGGAGGGACAGAGAGAAAAAGAAACATCTATGTGAGGGAGACACATCTATTGGTTGCCTCCCATATGGGCCTTCAGAACTGAGCTTGCAATCAAGGTACATGCCTTTGACCAGAATAGAACCTGGGACCATTCACTTCACCAGCCAATGCTCTATCCACTAAAGCAAATTGGCTAGGGCTTAACTAATAAAATATTTAAGTAGAAAAATTATTGAATATTTTCAAGTTGTGTTGCAAATATAACTCAGAACCTCATATAAAGCCTCCTTGGTAACCTCTTTAGATATTTTGTTTTGTTTTATATTTTTATTGATTTCTAAGGGGAAGGGAGAGGGATAGAGAGATCAAAACGTCAGTGATGAGAATCATTGATTGGCTGCCTCTTGCATGTGCCCTAGGCTGATGCTCTTATCGCTGAGCCAGACCAGATAGGACTCAATAGATATGTTTGAAGTTCTTCTAAACATACCCTTGATTGAAAATTTTATATTCTGAACTTTAAAAAAAATTGTCAGTATTCCTCCTTCACCTCCAACTTTCCTGTCTCTTCTTCCTCTTTGATTCCTCTACTTTTATTCAATAATTCATATGTATACATATCCACTCATTTAAAATTAAAAGGAAATATTCTAGTATGTATTATAGATAAGCCAGGGCAGTAAATGCCACATCATAGAATCACAGAAATGTGTGCAATGGCAAGTGGAATTGATATGCTATATTCTGAGAATATCATAATATAAACATTGCATTGAAGTTCTGTGAGCCTATTATGTGATTTTTTATGTTTGGGGAAAGAAATGTGAGCAGTTTTTAGATAGTTGAGTAACTTATCTTTAAAACAAATGTTCTCCTACTAGAAGAAAATTTGAATTTCGTGATTAATTCAAGAAAAATTTTATAATTTCAGGTGAGTCATTATGTTTTCTAGTACAGGTCTTTCTTAATAATTTACTTTTTAATATATTTTCATTTTTCAGTTACAGTTGACATGACATGCATATTATATTAGATTTAGGTGTGCAAATAGTGATTATTCATTTATATGAATTACAAAGTGATCATCCTAATAAGGCTAGTAACCATCTGCCACTATGCATAGTTATTACAATGTCATTGACTATATTCCCTATTCTATATTCTGTGGCTATTATAACTGTCTATTTGTAATTCTCAATTCCTTCACCATTTTCACCATGACTACTATTCTTCCTCCCAATTTAGCAACCATCAATTTGTTCTTTCTATCTATAGGTTTATTCATTAATTTTGTGTTTTAGGTTCCACATATAAGTGAAATCATACGTTATTTGTCTTTCTCAGTCTGACTTATTTCACTTAGCATAATTTCATTATTTTTTATGGTTGAGTAATATTCATTGTATATTTGTGCCATCTTGTCTTTATCCATCCACTTGTCTATTTATTGACATTTAGATTGCTTCCATATCTTATTTTTGTAGATAATGCAGACTTGAACACAGTGATAAATATGTCTTTTCAAATTAGTGTTGGATTTCTTTGGATAAATACACAGAAGTGGAATCGCTGTCATTTGCAAATACAGTTTTACTTCTTCCTTTCTGATTTGAATGCCTTTCATTTCTTTTTCTTGTCTAATTGCTATATTGCAACTTCCAATACTATGTTGAATGAAAGTAGTGAATATAGATATCTTTCTCTTATTTCTGATTTTTTTTTTAAAAAAAGGTCCCCATTTCTACCATTCACTAAAATGTTAGGTGTGGGTTTGTCATATATGGCCTTTATTATGTTGAGATGTGTTCTGTCTATTCTAACTATGCTGAGTTTTTATGATAAATGGTGACTTTGTCAAATGGTTCTTTTACACCTATTTATGTGATTTTATTCTCCATTTTGTTTTTGTGGTACATTACATTGATTTGTGGATATTGAAACAATCTTGCATCCCAGGAATAAATCCCATTATATAAGCATACATATGTGCAAAAATGAGCAAGTAAGGGTCCCACAGAAATGCAAATCATCAATATTCATTTTATTCTAAACTATCATTTAGACTTAAAATAATCTCCAGTCTTTATCTAGTGCTATTTTAATTATGCAACAAGTAATATCTTAAGTCAGTGATTTTCAACTAGTGTGCTGCAAGAATTTTTAAAACATGCAATATATGATTACTTAGTCAAGGGCACTGACTTATTTTCCCTTAGATCGTCAAATAAAACAAATCAACAATAGCCACCTGGTGCGAATGAATCAAAATTATACCTTCATTATGCACGACAGAATTTTAATTATTAGTTTATGTGCCATGATATTAAAAAGTTAAACATTTCTGTTATAAATAAATGCTAACTTTAAAAATTCAAAAGTAAACTGTATGAATCTCATAACATTATATTATATGGGGATACATGATAAGAGAATCTTGACCAGGGGAAATTTCTTATGATTGTTGTATCACAGTCTTGTCAAGTTAAAGTAAGCATCAAAGAAAATAATAGTGTTATCTGTAATAGTTTATACTTACAGTATAAGATATTGCTGCACTCCTTAAATAATTAAAAAAAGAAAAATAATAAAACTAACAAAATGCAGGTATGAAAGAAGGAAGGTGGTAGGAATGAGGTAAATTCCTCAATTTGTTTTCTAGAGCAGAGCACGTTGATTTGTTCTAACAACACTAAATCAAGATCTAGAAAAATATGCTTTAGAAAAATATGCTTATTATTTAGAGCCATGTTGAGAGTAAAGATGTTACACTTGAACAGGAGTAGAGGTTTGGTGAAGGAATCTAAATTTCCATTATTCTTATTCTGTCCATTGGCAATTGAATCTCCTTATCCCCTACCCACAGGAACACACATATATCTTCAACTATTTATTAATAGTGCATGTCCCTAGAAGTAGCCAAAGGGTCTTGAATTATAGGTCTTAACTAATAAACAAAAGCCTTTCATCCACTGGCGAAGTCTTCAAACAATAGGCAAAGTCATCCAAACTTTAGAGAGTAGGCATCCATTTACTTCTTCCTTTCCACCTACACACACAGTGTAAAACATAAAGGCAGTCCATCAGACGCTGCATTAGCACACTTCCTGAAACATATTTATTATTATTGTCTTAAATAATTTTTAAATTAGTTTATTATACATGATTTTTATTAATTTTATAAATTTATCAGTTTATTAATACATGATTGTATTAAAAGCCAACCAAAACTTGGTAAGTAAATTAATTTACATCAAATCCCTTTTCTTAAGTCCACCTGCTATGATCTTTCATCCTGAGCTACTTATTATTCTGGATGTATTATTTAGCCGTAGTAATTTTTAATCAACTATTCACATGCAATGCTAGGGATCTCGGGGGGAGTGGTGCTTCAGGGAGTATGGACTCCAACATATATAATTAGACTTCTATGTATTACATAAGTACATTAATATATTTTCTCCAACTTCCATAAAGCAATACTGTTACAATTTAATGTGGACTCAAACAATGTCTCTAAAGCAGTGGTCAGAAAACTCATTAGTCAACAGAGCCAAATGTCAACAGTACAAAGGTTGAAATTTCTTTTGAGAGCCTAAAACCGACTTCTGCTCTTGGGCCATGAAGTTTCAGTCGCACTGTACATGCACACCTGCACGTGGCATTTTGTGGAAGAGCCACACTCAAGGGGCCAAAGAGCCGCTTGTGGCTCACGAGCTGCAGTTTGCCTACCACTGCTCTAAAGCATGAGAACACCAATTTTGAGGTCATGCAGTAACCAGGGATTTAGCATCTTCATGGGTGTCTTTCTAGCACCAGTCTGTTGCCCTCCCGTAATCATTATACCCTCATCAGCAACCCACTGATAGGTACGTTCACGGTGTGTGCGGTGCTATTATTTAACACTGTGTGACTCTGTCTGACAGACAGTGCCACAGGGAAATGCTGCCGCTGGCAGGTGGCTGGTTTGCCTTGATGTTGTGATACCCCTTTCTAGTGAAGACACTTTGCCCTCCTGATTCTGTGATTCCCACCCCCTTACAAAAGCAGTTTTCCCAAGAGTTTCTCCCACCCTCTATGTCATGAACCAGGGTTCATTTCTCTGTCCTCAGGTTGAGAGCCCATCACAGAGAATTGTCCAAACATACATAAGAAATCATGATAATTAAACTCCTTTTCCCCCCCTTTGCACAGAATAACTAATTGTAAAAATTGGCAGCCAGCCTGCCATTTGAAAGTGAAGAAAACATCTTGTTTTAACATCTGAGCAGGGATTTTTTTTTTTTTTTGTAATCTATAAACAATTGGACCATATGTAGTGTGATGGGAAACATGAAGGCTGCAATAGAACATCACCGAAGGAACCTTGTGTTTAATCACTGTTCTTTGATTCACTGAAATAGAAATTAGCTTTTAAGTTCTGGGATGTATCATGCTTTTAAAGAGACAGTTTTTCTTAAAATATCAGACAACACTGACAAGTCATGACTGTGATATAGGCAAAGGGATTCTAATTTTTTAAATGTAAACATGTTTTTAAGACACCTAAACAGGTAACAGATGTGTCCATAGATTTTTACAGCCTTTGTTTTGGCCCACAATCCACTCAGTGATACAAAGAATCTTCACACAATATGGTTCAACTCTAAGAATTTACTTCTTTTTACTACATAAATCTTATTGTTGAAACAAAATTAAAACAAAAATATCACCCATGATTAACTTAACATTTTTACAGATGCAGTTATTTGTTTTAAAATTTTCTATACTTCCAGCTTATTGTGCATAGCATAGGTAAATTAACTCTGAAGTTAAAAAGAGAAACCGTTGACGTTAATAGGTAAATATTTAAATATTTATATTTTATGAAGGATCCCTACATATTATGGTTAAATTTCTTCATATTCAGTTGGTGATGCTTAAAGAAAAATAATAGGAGAATTTCGAAGTCTTTACAATGGCAGCAACCTGTAACACTATATAAAATGGAAATGTGTTTGAAGAAAGAGCTAGGTTCTCGATGTCAGACTCAGCATTAGCTAGTTTTCAGGTATTGAGTGAATAATTTTATCTTCCTGTGACTTGGTGTAATTTTTCCCAACTTGGGTGGTCTGATCGGTGAGTGATTTTTCAAGGCAGAGGGGGTGGGGAGTGGGGAGGCAAACAGGAATCACCTGAAGAATTTTTGCAAAAACACTGTTGGGAGAAACTCCTCTCATCATGGCCAAGAGTCAGTCTTGCCAATTGGAAGTATGTCAGATCTGAGAACTATTACCCAGAGTCTGAATAATATAGTCTATTTGGAATTATTAAATATTTAAAAGCATCATTGTTGAAGGCACGGTAACTCATATTTGTCACTCTAGGCCCAAATGCTTTTGATGTGATAAACTTTTGGTCTTACCTTTGATACTTTTTTGAATGTTGCATTAGGTCATTTTCCCACCTTAAATTTATGTAGGAAGAACATAGGTACTATGTGCTAATGTTTTACCATACATTCCTTTATGCCTCAACTGGCTTCCAATGTCAGTGATTTCTGGAAAGCTGTACTTAGAGGTCCGAGCCAGTAAACTGACAGAGGAGTGTTCCATTTCTCCTCTGTATAAGTTGTACTTACCTTGTTTTCACAAAACCAACCTTGGTTTCCAAGGAAACAAGAACAAAAAGGCAGTTGGCAGCCAGCATCTGGGACTTAGAACTCTCACATGTCAATTTCAACTGCTGGCTGCCAGAATGAACCTAAAAATGTGGAGTATTAAAATCACCTGCAGATTTTTAACACAAAAGAATTTTAAATAAATTTTCTTAATTTTTAAATAGTTGGGTTTCATAGCAAAATATCCTTTACAATAATATAACTAAACAGTAGGCACATATATTGAAATAATATTTTTATTTATTTTAAATTTATTGATTGATTATGGTATCACATAATTGTCCTCATCCCCCCATTCCCATCCCAAACCCCTCCCCACGTATGCCCTCTTCCCCCTGTTGTCCATGACCATTGGTTAAGCTATATGCATTCACACAAGTGCTTTGGTTGAACTCTCCCCCTTACCCCCACCCTCCCTCTGAGGTTTGACAGTCTCATCACTGCTTCTCTGTCTCCAGGTCTGTTTCTGTTCATCAGTTTATGTTGTTCATTATTTCCCCTAGATCTGTTAGAGCATGTGATACAAGAAATAGCCTTATAAGAACCAAAACGGAGACAAGCCATAATGGCTATGCTGAGAGGCAAAGGAATCATCTGTAGTGAGTTCCTTTCTAGACCAACAGTTTGAATCCCAGTTTCAATGTCAAATAATCTTTTTTAAAATTTACACTATTATTTTTGCCACTCTCCTAACTATCATATAGTCTCCAGGCCTTCTTTCTTCGTGGCTCCTATATTCATTTGAGTTTTTAGACTCCCGTGAAAGGACAAATTTAGCTGCAATGCAAGGTTAGCATAGGGAAGAAATGAAGGATGAGGTTTTTATTTGTGTTTTTGCATGGAAGGCCAAAATGTGTGGAAATACTTTAAGCATTTAGCCATTCCTTGAAGCTGATTGATAATTGCCAGAAAAATGGACTTTCAAACTGATAACTCATATTTGTCATAGTGACAAATATGAGTTACCGTGCCTCTAACAATGATGCTTTTAAATATACTCTCCATCTTGGGTTATCTATATCTATCTATCTATCTATCTATCTATCTATCTATCTATCTATCTATCTAAGACTAAGCGACCGGCTGGTAGCTATACCACCCACTGACCACCAGGAGGAAGATGCTCAATGCAAGAGCTGCCCCCTAATGGTCGGTGTGCTCCCACAGCTGGCCCCAACAGGGACTGGGCAAGATGGCCCAGATCACTGGCTAGGCTGAGGGATCCCACCTGTGCACCAAGCCTCTAGTATTATTCTAATATTTGGTTAGCATCTTCAAGTTAAGATCTTTTAGAATTTCCCTCTTTCATCATATTTGTCATTTTAGAGTACACCAGTTCATTGAAATTCGGGTCGGTAAAATTTCGTAAAAAGTTAACATGCAGTAATTTATCAGATTTGGAGTGTGAATTCATTTCATTAGGTTTTATTAATAGCCTATTTATAATGAGCGATAAGGATAAAGTTGTATAATATTCCCCTGGTTTCTATGTTAGACATTTTCAAGTAGATATGCTTTCTTTTCTACAAAATAGTAATATAGGAAATATCAAGAAAGTAAATTGAGAAAGGAGGCTTTTAATTATAACTTTAATTTTTCTTTTCTTGGTACAACATCCTAGATATACTTTTCATTTATGATTTCAAATAACACATTTTTGGGGGGAGTGGGGCATATAGAATTCCAGTGCTCAAGTTCTTATTTTTACTGTTAACATGACAGGTTTTCATATGGTGGAAAATTATTAGCACTTGTTGGCAGACCATAATAAAGACTATACAAACAATAGTTTATAAAGAATCCACACATAATGTTATCAATGATAAGATTTCCTTAATTTGAGAAACTTCCAAAGTAGAAAAAGTATTGCAAACTTTACTCCAAAACTGTCAAGTTAAACAATGAAGCCTGGCCCTGGCCAGGTAGCTCAGTGATTAGAGCATCTTCCCAATATGCCAGCGTTGTAGGTTTGATCCCTGGTCAGGGCACACACAGGAATCAATGAATCATAAATAAGTGGAACAACAAATTGATGTTTCTCTTTCTCCCTCTCTCTCTAAACATCAAAATATTTTTTTAAAAATAAGGCAAATTGAAAAATTGTTTTTGAAGTTGGGATATAATTTACATTCCATAGAATTCGAAGTTGGGATATAATTTACATTCCATAGAATTCAACACTATAAACCATACAATTTCATAGTATTCATAGATTCACTGTCTCTATAAATTTGCCTATTCTGGACATTTCCTATAAGTATAATCATACAGTGATCTTTTTGTGTTGGGCTTCTCTCATTAAGCATGATATTTTCAAGGTGCACCTATGTTATGGCATATGTCACTACTTTATTTCTCTTTTTATGTTGAATAATATTCTGTTTCATGGAAATTATATTTATTCAATTATCAGTTGAGGGAATTTGTGTTGCTTCTAATTTTTGGTTATTATAAATCAAGTTGCTATAAATGTACACTTTCATGTGAACATATTTTTAATTTTCTTAGGTTTATACACAGGATAGAATTGCTGAATTATACGGTCATTCCAAATTAATAGTTTTAATTGAAATAAATGATTTTTATAACACTGGAAATGGGACAAAAAGCAGGAGAATGTACAATTTTACCCACATAAAATTGCTTCAAGAAGTTCATCAACAAAACAAGCTAATTAATTATTGGTAGTGATGTGTTTCTGTTCATGTTTTTGTTTTTATCTATATAACGATATTTTAATAACCAAGAATTTAATGTGGCATATTACTCAGATACAGGTCATATTAATTCCATGTTGAATTTCAAGAAAATATCCAATATGGGCTCAAAATCATTGGGAAAATTAGAAGTGGGTATACTACAATATATAACCTAGTAATCATAATATATCAATATCTGAAGACAAAGGTCTTAATTCATTTCCAACTAAGAGAGAAAGCATTTTATTTTAAGTAAACTGATATGGAAGTATTTTCTTACTGCACAGTTTGCATTTTATGTTCTATTATTTACTCTTAAGATACACAGTCATTGTTAAAATTCTTCAAACCTGCTTCTATTTCTACATCATTCTCTGGTAAGGATTGCCCTTCCTTCAAAGAACCTCTCCTTCCTTAATGTTTAATATTCACTTTTCACCTCCTGATAGTGCTTATTTCCCTGCACTCAATCCTTCCCAATGTTTTTCACTTGTTCCTTCCTTTTCAGTCATCCAATTACCCATCACAATAAAAACATGTTTACCTGTCTAACATTTACCATATCCTTGACTCTTTATGAAGAATTCACGGATACAGAAAAATGGAGGGTACTCAGGAAGTTTAAAATAAGACATAATTCTTGACTTACTATTCATACAATATGTATATACAGAAAAGAATCATATAAGCACATGATACAATGTATTTCTAAAGACAAATAAAAGATAATTTCAGAGAAGACTGAGAAGAGCACTGAATAAGTAAGTCACAGAGGGAATCTTAATGTGTGTCCAAGTATATTCCGGAAGAGGTTTCATTTTACCAAATCTTATAACACCTTACCAAGGGAATAAGGCAGCATTTTTCAACCGCTGTTCCGCGGCACACTAGTGTGCCACGAGATGTTGCCTGGTGTGCCGTAGGTGCAGACAAGACAAGAATTTTATAATTTTTCACTATTTTGTTTACTTAATATTTCATAATAAAGTAATTATAAAATACTTTCTTTGTGTTTATTTGATTCCTATTCAAGAGAATTACTTTATATATAGTCAATATAGGCACAGAGTTAAATTTTTTAACATTTTCTAATGGTGGTGTGCCTCGTGATTTTTTTCATGAAACAAGTGTGCCTTTGCCCAAAAAAGGTTGAAAAACACTGGAATAAGGTACCCAGGACCCCATAACATACAGAAGCTTAGTGGAATGGGATGTAAGAAAACACCTAACTTCAGTTACTCCTTTTAGGAAAGTAAGACTCTCTGATGGAAAAGAATGGTCTGATAAGACTGAAAACTGTGTTCATCTTTGTCCATTATACAAATGAAGTTTCTAGATGATGAGGTAACATGGAAAAGAAGAGGTGAAGTGGCCAAATGTCAAGAGGTAGACACAAGAATAGTAGTGCAAAATAAGGTTGTAGAAAAGAATATTTTTAAGTTCATGGAGTAAAGCAAAAGAGTGGACCAATGAAATCATGTGAAGTGGAGTTAATGAGTTGCAAGAAGGCCAGTTGATACTTTACCTAATTAGTTTGGAGTTGATGTTATATTTAATCTTGACACTTTCCTTGGACATTCGTGATCAGATGACAAGCATGTGGAAAGTCAGGAATAAGACTGAATGTGCAAGTGGCTATATCCTGTAATTATTTGTGCATCAAGACATGATAAAAATGGGAGAGACAGTTTTGAAGTTTGTGTGTAAATAAGTTGTAATTGAAATGATTATGATAATGCATTCCTAAAAGCTTTGCTTGGCTAACTTCTCTACCTATCCATGCATGCCCAGCCTTACGATATTGTCTAGATTCCACAGTAGTGAACCAGTCACATTTTTGTCTTCTTAGAATTTATTACTAACCTATCCCTCTAGTGTTCAAACATTTCTGGAAGCTTATAGAATGAAATCTAAACTGCTTTATATGAGTTTCTCCTTGTTGTAATACTAATATTTCCACTTTCATAATGCTTGGTGAATAACAAAATGCCTTTAGTTACATGATGCCATAGGAGCTTGTTATATTGCAGGGTAGATATGAATGCTTTTGGAAGTCTGATGTTTTATTCAAAGTCACAAAATTCACTCATATATGGAATCTCTAAGGGATGATGTGTGGGAAGAGATTGACCAAAGAACTTATTTGTGTATATAAATAACCCATGGGCACAGACAATAGTGTGGTGAAAGTCTGGGGCAGGGGAGAGGGGGGGAAGGGGAGGGGAAATGCTGGCCAGAGGGAGGGAAAAAGGAAACATCTGTAATACTTTCAAGATTAAAGATACTTAAAAAAAAAAAGGGCACAAATTCATTCAAGCATAGTCAAACCTAGAACATCAAACCCTGGTCCTTTGAAACGTAAAATATTCCCTAGAGCCCTATACACAGTATAAATGGAATGAATATACATCCCTTGGGAGATTATTGAGTAAAATATGTGCATTAGACAAAAGCAGCACTAGGTGCTCACTCCAAACAATTAGCAAAAGCAAACCCACATTTATGTATATAAACTTAGTAATTTAATATGCTATTTGTTGTTTTACTACACCCCAGACATTAAATCAATATGATATATATTTTCTTATTTAAATTGCACACAGACTTTATTGAAAACTGAAGCTTATATGAGTGAAGCTATATATGTATTCATAATTTTAATATGCAATTGATTTCAGAAAGGAAGGGAGAGATTGAAATGTCAATGATGGGAGAGAATCATTGATTGGCTGCCTCCTGCACACCTCCCACTGGGGATGGGGCTCACAACCCAGGCATGTACCCTTAACCAGAATTGAACCCAGGACCCTATAGTCCACAGGCTGATGCTCTATCCACTGAACAAAACCAGCTAAGGCTGCAATTATTTATTAATAGATTTTCTGAAGAAAGAACCTGTTAAATTATGTTTCCTCCTCTTAAATAAAAATATGTATTTGAAAAAATGTGAATGTTAGATGTAAGAATTATATACTTATAAAAAGCATATGAATTACCTACAAGTATATAAGGAGTTACATTGGACAAAATATGATCCCTAGGACATACAAATATACCACACATTATTTAACTGGTGTTGAAAGCATCACATTTGCTTTTTAGAGTGTGCATTTATTTTGAGAGAAAGTTATTAAGATAAAAGATTATTGGTTATATAAGGCAGATTTAAAATTTAATGCTGAGTGTTCTTCCCATGGTTTTAATCCAGCACATTCTATGTATGTCATGTTTCTACATTATACAGTAAACTAGTGAACCTGGGAAATTATGTAAGAGAAGAGAGGGAATTTCAATAGAAAGAATGTCCTCAAAAAACCCTTATGCCATCTCCATGTAATCAACTTCAGAGTATCTCTGATAACATAGAAAATGATTTTTTGACATTCAAGAAAAGCTTCATAATTACATTTAGCTATGTGTTTCAATTACCTATCTCATGAAACCTATAGTCCCAGTGATACAAAACTGTAAAATTGACTGATTTGAGTCATGTCTATATTCTCGTACTGCCAATCAGATGTTGAAGGTGCTAATGAACTGTGAAATGGCCAAAGGCAAGCAGCCAGAGGGGGAAAAAGGGAAGCCACAGACCTGGATCGCCACAAAATGTGTAATTAGTCACTGAATAATGGGGAATTCAACTACATTAAACCTCTGTCTGCTGCACCTATTTCCTATCAAAACTTACTAGAAATGTCATTCAAAACCCATTTCCTAAAGTTCTAAGGATTTTGTCCATTACATTGGCTATTGATGAAAGCATCTACTAGGAATACTTGATATAGATTGAGAATGAAAAAAATTAGCCATTTCCCCCCACAAAAGATAATTAGGTGTTAGATTTAAATATATTTGTAAGTTATCCTACTCCAAATTATAGAATATATTATCTACATAACTACTCTGTGCTGAGGTTACAATGCTTTAATCCAACTCCTCTTATTAGTAGAGGATTTTTATTGTACTAATTTTTTAAATATTTTCTGTGACCCTACTGATATATGGAGCATTTTAGTTGTATATTCATTGGTTCATAATCACTCTCAATCTTATCAGGCTTGTGTTAGGAAAATAGCAAAACTTGTAATTCAATACTATATGTGTATGTGTGCAAATGAATGTGCACGTGAATAGATCTTATTTATTGGTTCCAAGAACCACTGAGGCAAAAGAAGAGAAGAAGGCATATGGTTTATAATTTTGACTCAAACATTATTTTCTAAAGCCTAATAATATAATTTCTAGATGGAATTTAGAATCTGAATTCTGTTTGAAAGCTAGAATCTGAGTGTTTTCTAGTTTTCAAATAGAATCTTTTTTTGCTTGTTTAAGCAGGAGGAGGTGTGTTCTGTCTCTTTTTCATCTTGGCTCTATGAAAAAGTAAAATATGTCCTCATTCTGTGTTTTTGTTTATTTGTTTCCACCTAAGTTTTCAGATTTTTCTTTTCTCCAAGACACTTGACAATGTAACTGCTAACTACATTTACGCTGTCCCCTTATCAAGATCTCTAGGAGGAACAACAAATAAAGAGGATCTACAACTTTCCTTGGAAATGATCTTAACATTCTATTGTAGTTCACTATCACAGTTGTGTCAGTGTAACTACTTCACCAGCCACCTCAGACAATCTCAAAATCTATCATGAATATAAGTTTGATTGTCCAGGAACCCACTTTTAAACATTGTTTTATTTGCATTGTCAGTGCCATCCAATAAAATGGTGTTTCATAATGTGTTCAAGTTACACTCATCCTGATTTATTGTGATTAAAACTTCTTCCAGAGAATCTATAGGTCTTCCTCAATGCACATGATTCAAAACATTGGCAGGTTTATTTTAGCATTGGTTACTATTCCTGGAATTATTTTTTCTTAGTCCTTTTAATATTACATAAAAAAATCTCTCACTTTTCCTCATTCTGATAGTTCCATATTTATTTGAGATGCATCTAATTGCACTTCAATAGCTATATTCTAGAAAATCCCTTTAAAATGAAGCATACTTTTCATGCTTGGTAGTTTTGGCCTTATTATTACTCTTACTCCTACAATCATTACTTCTCTTGCTGAGGTGTCATTGCAAAGAAGGGGAGTCTTCCAAATGTCTAACTGTATAATTTGACTTACCTCCGTGGCCATATCTAATTTTTTTCTTTGAAATTCAGGACCCTAATTCAGGCACTGTAGCACTGTGTGGGTGCAGAATCTGTAAGATCATGTGGACTCATGGGTTGAGAATTCCCTTTTGGAATAGCTATCACCACAGAGTGGGCAGTTGCTCAGAGAGCCACAAAAGTAAAACATTATGCAGATCAGAAAAGGAGGTGGTGTGAATAGAGTAATGATTCTACAGTCCCAATGGGTAGTGACACTTCATTTTATGTGTGTAAGACTATTAGTATTCACTTTCAAAGACTATCTCCTATCTTTTATTCTACTTTAAGCTACCTTCCCATATATTTTTGTCTTGATAATAAACTTAATGGAACTTAATCATTCTTTTATAACTTATGAATTACTTGGGTTGTTCTTATGCTAAATTTCTGTTTTCTTAGAAAAATTCCAAATCTTTATCAAATTTGCTTTTATAAGGGACTTTTTGAGTGTAATGAAACTATCATAATTATGTTAATAGTGATATAGCTCTGTGCACTTGTCTAAATTCACATAGATGGCATTTTTATGCATATACATTTTAAACAAAGTATGCTTTCAAAATTTAGAATGTGCTAGCATATGATTTTGATGTTTTTAATCTGATATTTGAGAGATCAAGGAAGTATGAAATCAGAATTATCAAGCTTTATCTTGATACCAATACATTCTAGGCACTTAAGAAATGTTAAATGAACATATCAATTCTTAAATAGTATATAATACATAATAATGGCCAGAACATATTAAATGCCCAGTTTCACTAGTCAAATATCAAAAACATTTTTGGAAAATGTATACAATTTTTATATTTGTATATTGTAAACTATAAAGATATATAGTAGGTAGAGGTATCAGTCTCCATTTATTTATTTTTAGAAACCTGACCACAATCTTTCCCAACATGGTCCTCATCCAGTGTGTATTTTCTTATTTCCACTTATTCCTTTTTACTCATTCAACACATGTTTATTAGATTCTACCATATATCAGATAATGTTTTTGTCTCATAGGATCTGGACTACATGGAATGTCAGGTTTATGCTTCAGAAATCTTGATTCTGTGGGTTAATTTTTGTCTGTGTGCCACTTCCAGTTATACTCAAATAATGTCCATATGTATCTTGTTCATACCCCACCACAAATGAAGTAAAGTCATTGATTGGTTAAGACGTAAGAGAACTTGACATAACCAAAGAGAACTTGACCATAACCACAAATCTAAGAGAGAAATTTACATTCAAACCTGTCATTCTAACTATCAAACCTGTCATTCTAACTATAAACTCCCCATTTTTGCTATCCCCCATGGTCAGATAACATATTCTGTACCTCTTTCTCAAACTATTCAAATAGGAATGTGCTCACTCAATATGTCTCTGGCTATAATCAGCTTTTTTTTAAGATAACCATTCCAAAAAGACTTCATCTTTCTTTTATCTAAGTTCCTATTTTACTTACTGTAGTTTAATCAAACACTGCATTGTATTTACTAAATTCCTATCATGTGCAAGAACAAAATATTCCTCATGAGGCTAGTTCTGATATTATCACTTCATTTAATAATGAATCATATGATCGGTTTTCCATAGTTTAAAATTGTTTCCCATTTATTAGGCCTTACTTTAACTATTACAGCCATTAGTATGGTCAGGCATATATCCATATATATAAAAAGCGAGGGGCCATCATGACTGCAACAATTGGACAGACGAACGAACAGGCTGCATGGGGCGACCAGGCTGGCAAGAGGGTTAGTGAGGAATGACCAAATGACTGAACAGCAGGCTGCATGGGGCAACCAGGTCACCAGACAGAGGCAGTTAGGGGTGACCAGGCTGGCAGGTAGGGCAGTGAGCAGTTAGAAGCCAGTGGTCCAGGGTCCAGGATTGTGAGAGGGATGTCCAACTGTCAGTTTAGGCCCAATCCTGATTGGAGAGGGTTCAGGCTAAGCTGAGAGGACCCTATGCATGAATTTCAAGCACTAGGCCTCTAGTTTTTAAATAAAATTGTAGAGCAGTTCTAGGTTCATAATAACATTAAGCAGAACATAGATTTCTTACTAGTATATATCCCATGTCCTAACACATGCATAGCCTCCCTCATTATCAACATATCCCTCCCAATAGTGGTACATTTGTTATAATGATAGACCTAATAACACATTCGTCGTTATTACCAATATTCCATAGTTTACATTGTGGCTCACTCTGAGTGTTGTACACTCTATGGGTTTGGACAAATGTATGACATGTATCCATCATTAGAGTACTTTCACTGCCCTAAATATCCTATATGCTCCATCTACTCTTTCTTCCCTCTCTACCAAACCCTGGCAACCATTCATCTTTTATTGTCTCATAGTTTTGCCTTTTTCAGAATGTCCCATAATTGGAATCATACAGCATACAGCCTTTTCAGATTGGCTGCCTTCAGTAATAATATGCACTTAAATTTCCTTCACGTCTTTTCATGGCTTGAAAATTCAGTTAATTTTAGCTTTTAATAATTATCCATTATTCCACTGAAGGACACCTTTGTTGCTTATACCTTATCCTGTTGCCTTAAGCCACCTGATATATATGTATACATATATATACACATGCATATGTATACATTCATGTATGTATATATGTGTGTATATACATATATATTAAAATATTAATGTGTAGACAGCAATATAATGGCAATTTCCATATATATATAGTAAATAGGTGCTTTTAGAGCTAGAAAAACAAGGAGATTGATTTCAGTCAGGATGTTATAATGTGATCTGTTTGAAGACCAATCATATTTGATCACTGGCAACTTTGCTTCTGAATTGACACCAGACAGATAAATATGAAGACTCATAGATACCCTTTTCCAGCCACACACTTTTATATCAACCAGCATTCCCCACCTAGTAAATTATTTGCATCCACATGAGTTTCTAAGGCCACCTATTTGGGTATATTAAGTGGAAAAAGAAGTCTCTGAGCAAAGAAACCTCAATTAATTTAAAACATAAAATAATAGGCTCTAAAATAACAACTGCATTTTAACCAGTAAGTTCATTAAACACTTTCTCAAACTCATAACCATTATTTTGCTTAGTCAAATGTTTTCTCAAAGGAGAGTTCATTCATTTTAACTACTTAAAATACATGATGAATGAAGCAATTTACTTTTTTATTTACATTTTACCACCGATAATATTTTATTAAAAACACTACCATAAAAGTGCACAGTGTTACTTTAATCAGTGCTTACTATCTAGGGCAATGCTTTGTTTTACATTTAAAACTTTAGAGTTATGTTTGTGAATGACATAGACTATGATGTCCCTAGAAATTACTAGACTACTCTGTTATAAAATTAATATATATTTGGTTAGATATCTATTTTACTGTGAAGATTTTCTTTAGAATAAAGAGAAATTATACTATATGAAATGGGATTTTTATAATACTGAATTATTTCCTAATTATTCCAAGTTTGAAAGCAGATATATCAAAACTAACCATCTGAGATTTCTAAAACACCATTATCAATATTGCTCTTATTTTTCTATTAAAAATTACTGTATTTCTGATTAATATGTACATGCAATTTCTTAAAGCTATCCACACACCCATAAAATCTGGAAAATATTTTTACTTTCAAATTAATGTTTTAAAGTTTAAGTAAATAACCAATATATTGTTAATGGGGTAATATTTTATTTTGGTTGTAGTTGATATGAGATTTTTTTGTGATATTAGATTTTCCTTAACTTCCTATTAATTATAATACTTTTTAAAGATGGTTTTCTTGAATTTTCTTAGTATGTAATATTATCATCTATAATGATGAGAGTCATATCATTCTGAATAGTATACCTCTCATTTCTTTAAATTCTCTTACTGCATAGAGTATCTTTCAGTTGTACAATAATAATGGTCGTCAGACATTTATATAATACTAGAGGCATTTATATAATATCAGTGCACGAATTCATGCGCCTTTGGGGTCCCTCAGCCTGGCCTGCGGGGTTGGGATGAAATAGTCTCTCCAACATCCCCTGAAGAGTCCCAGATTATGAAAGGCTCTGGCCAGGTCAAGGGACCCCCACTGGTGTATGATTGGGGCAGGGGAGAGATGTGGGAGGTCCAGCCAGGGAAGGACCATGGGAGGGCTCCAGAGCATGTCTAGTTCATCTTGCTCAGTCCTGATCAGCCTGATCCCAGCACCATGCTAACCTACTGGCCGGAGGGTCTGGCCCCTAGTGGTCAGTGTACATCATAACAAGGGTTGAGTGGCCTTAGCATATTATTAGCATTAGTACATTTTGTTTGAATGGACAAGTGAACACTTAGCATATTAGGTATTTATTATATAGGATTGATTATCTCTTCATGGACACTTAGTTTATTTCCATACATTGGTTATTACACACTAGAGCAGTGGTTCTCAACCTTCCTCAACCATAAAATATTTACATTATGATTCATAACAGTAGCAAAATTACAGTTATGAAGTAGCAACGAAAATAATTTTATGGTTGGGGGTCACCACAACATGAGGAACTGTATAAAAGGGTCGCAGCATTAGGAAGGTTGAGAACCACTGCACTAGAGGCTCGATGCATGAAATTTGTACAACAATAGGCCTTCCTTCCCCAGGCTGCTGGCACCAACTTCCCTCTGGCACCCAGGCTTTCCCCCACATCCCTGGCTTCATCTAGATAGAAGAACATCTGGTCTACTTATCTATAACAATAAAAGCATAATATGCTAATATTTTAAAGAACATAAAAGTGCATATATACATATCTTTTCAAGGTAGTGTTTTCATTTTCTTTGGACATATTACCAGAGTGGAATTGTTGTATTATTTGATAATTCTATATTTAATTTTTTAAGAAACCTTCATATTGTTTTCCATAATGACTCTACCTATTCATAATCCCACCAACAATAGACAGGGGTTTCCTTTTCTCCACATCCTAGCCATTATTTCTCTCTCTCTCTCTCTCTCTCTCTCTCTCTCTCTATATATATATATATATATATATATATATATATATATATATACTCTATGCAGTAAGAGAATTTAATAGGACATAAAATGGGACATAAAATAGGACATAAAATGGCTATCCTAATAGGTGTGAGGTGATATTTCATTGTGGTCTCAATTCACATCTTTCTAATGACTGTCTTCTTTGTCCATCTTTTAATTGGAATTTTTGTTATTGAGTTGTATGAGTTCTTTATATATTGTAGATATAAGGTTTGCATGTCTTTTTTCCCCATTCCATAAAGATTGTTTTTACACTTTGTTGATTGTTTCTCTTACTGTGTAGAAGCTTTTTAGTTCCACTTGTTTTGTTTTTTTGTTGTTGCTTATGCATTGTTAGTTCTATACTATTGTAGTCAGAAAGTTAGTTGGTATAATTTTAATCTTCTAGAATTTATGTGAGGCCATATAATAAGTCCTAGTATAGTCTATCCTGAAAATATACAGAGTGTACTTGACAAATGTGTATTTAGCTGTTCTCACATAGAATATTCTATATATTCTCTGGTAGGCCTTTTTAATTTATAGTCTTATTGATTCTTTATCTGGATGACCTACATATAATCAGGAGGTATTAAAGTCCCCAGTTTTATTGTATTGCTTGTCTATTTCTAATCTGTTAGTTTTTGTTTTATGTCCTTGGGTGTTCAATATTGGGTACACAAATATTCATAATTGTTATATCTTCTTGTTAGATTGACCTCTTAATATTATGCAATGGCATTGTCTCTTGTTACCATTTTTTAAAATTTTAAATCTACTTTTAACTGATATAAATATAGCTAATCCTACATTTTATAGTTACCATTTGCTTGAAGTATCTTTTTTGAGCCATTCACTTTCAATCTATCTGCATCATTGAGACTAAAGTGAGAATATCATTGGATCTTGTTTTTATCCATTCTATTTCTTCTGATTAGAGAATTTAATTTACTAGTACTTATATTTAAATTAAGTATTTATAAGTAAGGGCTTAATACTGCCATTTTGTAGGTCCTTTATTCCTTGCTTATTATCCTGCTGTCTTTGTTTTTATGACTTGTTTTATCAGTATGCTTTGACCTCTTTATCATGATGTTATTTGTAAAATTACTGCAGGTTTTTCAGTTTTTGTTTCTATGAGGCTTCATAAAATATCATAAAATTATAATTCCCTTTTTAAAGCTAATAACTTGACTTCATTAGAATTCATAAGTTTTACACTTTTGCTTTCCCTCCCTCATATTTAAGTTATTAATGTTACAATATTTTCATATTGTATAATTATTATAGTTAGTAACAACTTTAGTTTAAAATTTTTTTAAATATAGTAAAAGTAACTGTGTTATGCACCACTGTTACCATATTACAACTTTGACTATATATTTACTATTACTAGAGAATTTTATACTGCCTTATGTTTTTATGATGTTAATTCTTCTCCTTTTATTTCCACACAAGGAACTCCCTGTAGCATTTATTGTAAGGCAGGTCTAGTTGTAATTAATTCCCTTAGTTTTTCTTTGTTTGGGAAAGTCTTTATCCTTTCTACATTTCTGAAGGATAGCTTTGCTTGGCATAGTATTTTTGGTTGACTGTTTCTTTAAAGAATATGTCATGCCATTCTTTTCTGCCCTGAAAAGTGTCTGTTGAGAAATCCTCCAATAGTCTTATGACAATTCACATGAATGTACCTTCTCTCTTGCTGATCTTAAAATTCTTTGTTTTTCTTCCCTTCTGGCTTTTGGGGCCTATAGGATCTGAATGTCTATTTTTCTCCTCAGGTTTGGGAAGTTTTGAACCATTATTGCTTTTTAAAAAATGTTTGTTTATTTCAGAGAGAAATGGAGAGAGAAACATCAATTATGAGAAAGCATCATTGATAGACTGCCTCCTGCATGCCCACTACCAGGGTTTGAGCCCGCAACCCAGGCATGTGCCCTTCACCAGAATCAAACCTGAGCCCTTCAGTCCCCAGGCTAATGCTCTATCCACTGAGCCAAACCAGCCAGGACAAGCCATTATTGCTTTAAATATACTTTCACTCCATTTCTCTTTCTCTTCTGAAACCTCCATAATGTGTAGGGTTGGGCAAGATAGGTTTACATTTATTTGCACATATGGAAAAGAATAATACAAGGACAAAATAAACTCTTTCTTGTACTCTATAAACCTATTTTTGCTCCACCCTATTTATAGGGTGTCACCCAAACATGAATACACACTTAACAGCTGATAGCTCAACTGATACTTCCTTCTTTTCAGATTTAACCCATTGGGATTAATAATGGCAGCCAAAGTATGTACACATTTTTGGGGGGAGATACTCTGTATATTGTTTCTTTTTATTGTGTCCAATAATTCCCATAAGCTTTCCTCTCTTTCTTTTGGTCCTCTGACTGGAAAGTTCAAATGTCCTATTTTCTAGATTCCTGCCTCTTCTGTATAGATATTGCTTTATAAAGCTCTCTATTGAAGTGTTCAGTTATTCTATTTTTTAGAACTAGAATTTGTGTGTGTGTATGTGTGTGTGTGTGTGTTTATGGTTTCTAGTTCTTTGTTGAACTTCTGTTTGTTCATATATCGTCCTGATTTTTTTTTAACCTTAAGAGTCCATAGATTCACTTATTTGGGGTCGTTTATTAGAGGTTTTTTTTTTTGTTTTTGTTTTTTTATAGTGTCACAGTTTCATGATTTTTTGTGATCCTTGATTCCTTATGTTGGTATATGCTCATTTGAGTAAGTGTTCTCTCTCAGACTTTGCAGATTCATTTTGGCAGAGATAGCACTTCACTCATCAGCTTAATTTGAATTTCTGGATGTGTCTGCTGATAATGTCTTAGAGAAGATTGGCCCAGCTATTAGGGTCCATTATTGGGTGAGGTAACTGTTTGAGCTCTGAGGTCAGGAAGGGAAAGTTTTTTCAGTGGCATGGCTCCCTGCCCCAGTGAGACTGTAAAACAGGCTTTAGGAATGGTCACAATACTGAGCAGTAGATGGGGCTGTAACTTAGCTTCCCTGCTCTCACTGGGCACCAGGGTGAGACCCAGAGCCTGCATGGCCTATTGTTTGAGGATCCAAATTAGGGGAAAAGAGGAGGCGCTAAATATTTTGTTCAGGGAAGGCTACCTTTTGCTCCATAGATAGGGAAAGCCAAACGCTGTACTCTCTGTTCAAATGCTACTATAAGCAGAGCCATTGGATGGGCTATGCAACTTACCATCTGCTCTGGCGAAGTTCCTTAGTTGGACAGGCTGATGACTCTATTCAGCAAGACAAGTATTTGCAAAAGTAGGTTTACAGTTGTGAGTATGAAAACACAGTTTATTTTTGTATTATTATTTCATATCCTTACTTACGATTTATCTTTTAGGCAATGATGGCTAGTAATCTAACCTCCTTTTGTCCACCCCTATAAGTGGAGCTAGAACTTAGTTTCCTGCCTAGGAATAGGAGAAGCAGTAGCTCCCATGCCAGTAATGCTCTTTCTTTGATCTTGACTCAATCCAACCCGTATCTCTAGTTCCCAGCCTAAATAGGGACCTTGGCTTTGCTCTGGCAGCAAACAGCCCCGCCTCTCAGTTTGAGAGTCACTGGATTATGCAGCTCTCAGGTGCTCACATTTACTGCAGATTACAGAATGAATCTAATGACCTTTCATTCACACTAGGTAAATGACTACCTGGCCCTGAAGATAAACCCTTATCAATATCCTTATCTTGAAGCAGAAAAGAGGCAAATAGCTAGAACATGGTATCAAAGTATTTGTGAGTAACACACATTATGCAGTGTGGGGACACTTTTATGTTTTCTACAGAAATAGTGTTTAAAGAATGTGCTAGTTGGAAAGAAGTTAATGAGTATGAGTTGTAAGTACTTCAAAATTTTAAATTGAAAAATTTATAAACCTGTTTTTATATAACATGTCTCAAAATGTCAAGGTAACAGGAATGATATCAATATACCCAGGAAACATTACAATTATGCAAATTAAAGTCAATATTTTGATATAATTTTTGTGATAATTACAGTATTTTGTTAAATACAAACAAAAAAAAAATCAACCTGACAAATCTTCAAGAAAAACTATATTCAAATACTGTTACATCTCCTTTTGAAAGCTCAGTCTCCATAATTAAGTGCTGCACCACCACAGGAGCCACACATTCAGGGTAAACCATATCAAAGAAGGATGAAGCAGATTTAAGAAAAAAAATAACAACACTAAATGAAAATTACATGCAGTATTGAGATTAAAAAGGTCTTAACAGTTCTACACGCAGCATCTGTAGATAGCAGGAAGGAACACAATTATTTACATGTAGACTGCTTGCATACAACAGACATATAACTAAATCTCTACAGTACGCTGCAGCACTATGCAAGAAAGACAGTTGTCTGATTGATATGCAGAATGTTTGCTGGGATGATGACAGCCAAAGTAAGTTCAAAGTCACAGGAAATGTTGTCTTCAGCCTAGTGTAAAATGTACAATTACTTCCTATTCTCTTTCTGTTTAAAGGTGACTACTCATATCTTCTCCCTAGGCTACTTGTTCACTGTAGCTTATTATCATTACAAAGTATTAAAATGGATGAGCTTTTCCGTATTGTGTTCGTATTGGGAAGGGCATGTTTAAGACAGCTCATTGGCAACGTTTTTGGAGGAGGAAAAAA
Organism: Pipistrellus hanaki; assembly: GCF_964339955.1. Classification (NCBI taxonomy): domain Eukaryota; kingdom Metazoa; phylum Chordata; class Mammalia; order Chiroptera; family Vespertilionidae; genus Pipistrellus; species Pipistrellus hanaki. The sequence goes on along the minus strand of NC_140506.1, from coordinate 45,889,573 downwards.
TAGCCAATATTCCTCCATTAAAAATTAACAGGCAGTTTGTTTTTTTAGGATAAAACTCTCTAAATTGCAATGCTTACAAATTTCTCTTTCCTGATAATTTCGTTTAATATAACAAAACCAGAGGGAAAAAGTGAGCAGTATCTAATTAATATCTTGTAATGCCCAACTAATGTCAAGCATGACTCCAATTTATAGCTGAACTGTATTTTTACATTGAAAAATTCAATTACATTTACTGACAGACTTTGAAATGCCACATTATTTATATTGGCAAACTTTGCAGGCTCGCAGTATATTTATTAACACTCTTTCCACAGAATAAAGCATATATACAATACAGATCACTGCATCCTTCATTTTTTAATCTTTCAAAGTGATATGTGTATCTATCAGAACAGCAATGGCCTAAGAGAGCCAAAAGACCAAATAGAAGCAGACATTAATGTGCCCTTTTTTCAAATTCTCCAGGCAAAACAAGGTAACCTTGACATTTCACTATCCTCTCTGGCTCCTGATATGTTTTTCTCATTCTCTTCCTCTGCTACCTCCCTCTAATCCACCCCCCCCCCCCCAACTGCGTCCTAGTTCCTGTAAGCGCACAGTACAATCACAGGGCCCTCCCTGCACACATCGACAATTTTGAGCTGTGAAGAGGTTCAATTGCCACATTGGTGACTCAGTTGCAATGCACAAATCATTTTCTGGGATAGCTGGAGGACATGACAGTGACAGAGAGACATCTGTTGGGTAGATTGGAGGCAAAAAGGGGTTATTCACAGCTGGTGCATTAGTCCTGTTAGCCACAAGGCCACCAAAGTGTCCCTGTCCTCCAGTTTCCTTCCCCTTCTCTCTGCCTGCTCCCTGCTGTCAGCTGCCAAAAGATATCTGTTCTCACCCTTTGCTGAATGAAAAGGTGCTAATTCATGACTTCAGGATATGTCAGAACATACAGTACTTACAAGTGTTTGGAGATGCAGCCAACCTGACCATGGGGAAAAGAAATAAGTACTAAAGAGACATTTTGTTGAGGGGGGGCAATCAGGGACTCTTCCTTTTCTTTGACTGTATTCTAGGGGTGGGATAATTGGTAGGGTAACTTCTTTAGCTTCAAGCTACCTTTTAATTTCTCCCTTTGCTATCCTGAGTATCCTAGAAAGTATGTATTCTGCAATCTGATCTTGGCAAATATACCGATTAACATAAAAGAAATAATTCAAAACAATTACAGGATTATATTAGAGTATTTTAAGAATGTATTTCTTATTTTTATATGCTGAGAAGAGCCAAAATTAGAAAGATAATGAAACAGATATTCTACTTTGCCCATTGTAGCTGTAATCAGATGACTCACTGCTATATATTACTTAAATGTTTCTTCCTTTACAGCTGACACCTAGTATATAAAATCAATTCCACTTACCACTAAGAAAAAGGAATTCCCCTGGGAACTGACAAAATCAGGACAACTCCTTTAACATCCAGAATCTGCATCTAAATCTCATCTCCGATTTTTTTTTTTTTAATTCTGATAAGCCTCCAGTTTCATCTGGACTATCAAAATAATTTAAGTTACATAGCTGAATGAATGCTATAATCAATGACTGATATGCTACTGAAAGAACAATATTTCACACAAAGGAACGTAATAAGTCTAGAATGCAAAATAGTTTAAAAACATATGATAAAAGATGTGCTTGGGCAGCGATGCCTGCCAGATCTCATAATATTGTTGTGACTTAGGTGATGGAAAGAAAACAACTAACAAATCTGAAACAAGTCCAAGTACCTCTTGACAATTGGATTAGGTGCTCTTCTACTAACCTAAAATTTTCCAGAGGAAAAAATAATTTTTCAGAAGTAGTAACACTTCCTTTCTGAAATCAAATGAGTTTAATCACTAGCTAGCTTTTGAACCTTAATAGAATTATATATTTTTCATGTACAGAAAGTCATATTTTAATACCATTTTGAAAGTATGGTAAGGCCATACATTCATTCAATTTTAATTTAATTTTTACTATGTATTTCTAAGTTTGTGGGTATGCTTTGTTTCCTATGTATTGCAATAGAAAAAAATTGAAGATATCATAAATTAGTATACATCTGTATATTATACAAATATATGCTTAAACTAAACAAAGAAATGCTGATCTGCTAGAAGGATTTATTAAAAAAAAAAAAAACACAGTAAAATAGCCCTTTAAACAATTGAGTATAATAGGAAATTGCTGAATAAGTTGTTGAAAATGGCTCAAAAATGCACTTTCTAAGAACTTTTAACCAAAATAACTGAATTCATTTTTATTAATAAGCTAAATTATGATACAAATTTTGTAGAAAATTAAAAATTCTTTCTATGTAATATATTCTGAAATGTACCTATGCAGAATATAATTTAAAATCAAACTATTTATATATGGATAAATAAATGCAATGTGATGTTTCCCATAATGAAATAATCATTTCCAATAGTTAAAATAAACAACAAATGAAGACCAATCTTAAAAATTCCCTGAGCAGACAAAACCAGTTTACTTATTCAAGCAAAGCTTAAGTCAAGACTGACCTGGGTCATTTTTTTGCTTATGCCTCTGGAAATCATAAGCAAAACTGGAACTGTTTCCAAAAGTTGCTATGAAGTAACTGACCATTTCCCTATCATTTAATAAAATTCGAATATCATCTTTATCAAAATATGATATCTATAATAATAAAAGGGTAATATGCTAATTAGAGTGGACATCTTTCCTGACAAAGCTGGGGCCAGAGGGAAGCAGCCCTGGATTTCTTCCCTTTTCTTAAAAAAAAAAAAATTATTTTTTCCTCTGGAAAATTTATATCATAATTTAGCTTATTAATAAAAATGAATTCAGTTATTTAGGTTAAAAGTTCTTGGAAAGTGTATTCCTGGTTTCCCTGCCAGCAGTCAGGGGAAGGAAGGCCTCCTTTTGGATGAATTTTTGTGCATCAGGCCTCTAGTCATATATAAAAGGCTAATAAGCATAAGTGTCCCCTTGGGAATTCAGTTGCTTGCTATGACTTGCCCTGACCACCAGGGGGCAGTGCGGGACATGGTGAAAAATCAATAAAATATATATTAAAAAAAAAAGAAAAGAAAGTAGTTAAGGCAATTAATGGAGATAACTTCATTGTATTCCAAAAGAATAAAGGAAAAAATGTATAAGTATTAATAAATTTCCCTAGTTTATGAGCATTCAATTTTTGCTTTGCCGCTTTACTCATTTTGCTTTCATAATACCCAACATGTCTTCAGAATAAACTAGAAGACAGTATAAAGAAGAGATAATATATAGAGACCTTATAGGACATAAAAATACTCACACATTTGAATATATAAAAGGACATGGAGGAGACTTCTGGAAGAGATGGCAGAATAGATAAATACTGTGCTCATCTCCTCTCATAACCTCATTAAAATTATAACTAAATTAGAGTACAACCATCATTGACAACCACCTGAAGACTAGCTGAACAGAAGTTTTCTAACTAAGGATATAAAGAAGCTGCCATAGGAGACTAGCAGAAGGATTAGAGATGCAGCACAAGCAGGCCCTACACACATGTTGTGGTAATTAAGAATCGGGAGGGATACCTTAGTTACAGAGTTCTCCCTGAGAACTGAGGGGTCTTAGTCCCTTGCCAACCCAGGGCACCAGTGCCAGAAAGGAAAGTGTCCCTAACATCTGGCTGTGAAAACCAGCAGGAAATGCATTAGCATGAGACTAAGGTCTGCTGGAGTCCCAGACATTCCTTTTAAGGGGCACATGCAAACTTTCACACAAATGTATTTGCTCTAGGCAGCAGCTCAAAAAGCACCAGGAACATAAGGAGAAGCATGGAATTGGCCAGCTGCAGGGTGAGGGCTGGAGGAAGAGGGGTCGGGCAGCTCTCTCCAGGAAGGAAGCGCTGGCCTGTGCCATTGTTCCTTTGTTGCGCACTCCTCTCACCCAGCCTCTAGGTGCAGGCACGATCCAAATCTGTGCTCGCCATTAACCTGGCTATCACTATTCAACCTGCCCTGATGATTCCTTGAGACCCTGCCCCATCCAATTTACGCTCCCAGTTCAAACCACTTCAAGTAGCTTTTCCCCAAAGGTGGACTGCCTTGACTCACACTACAGACTTTCCTAACGCCTTTCAAGTCCACAAACCCCAAACAAGTAGTGGCATTCCTGTACCTCTTGCTAAAGGGTCCCAACGGCAACCAGTCTCACTTGCTTTGTTTGTAACCCCCATGAGCTATTCAAAATCCTGTCAGAAGATGCAGTTAGTGTTGGTTTGGAATATAGCCTTTACCAAGAGGCCACCAGCCTGGCACTAGTGGTGGGTTGGCCTCAGTGCACACTGTGGTCCCCAGAAAGGGTCATAAACACAATACTAATGGCAGCCAGCTTAAATTTGCAGCACAGCTTTTTGTAGTAAGCTTTCAAGTCCAGCACAAGGAGAAACTAACCATAGGTCATTTTGTAGCCCCCAATAGGGCACAAATGTGACAATCACACAGCTAAGATTACATTCAATGGTAAACACATGGAAGCTTTTTCTTTAAGATCAGGAATAAGACAAGTATGCCCATTTCAGCATAATATTGGAAGTCATACTCATGGCAATGAGACTAGGACCGTGGTCGGCAAAATGCGGCTCACGAGCCACATACGGCTCTTTGGTCCTTTGAGTGTGGCTCTTCCACAAAATACCATGGCCTGGGTGAGTATATTTTGAAGACGTGGCATTAGAAGAAGTTTAAGTTTAAAAAATTTGGCTCTCAGAAATTTCAGTCGTTGATATTTGGCTCTGTTGACTAATGAGTTTGCCGACCACTGGACTAGGACAAAATAAATAAAAGGCATTCAAATTGTAACAGAAGAAATAAAGATGTAATATATTTTTTGTAGAGGACACTGTAGAAGGATACAAAATTAATATTTAGAATTTGGTTGCATTTTTATAGACGAATTAGAGGCCTGATGCACCAAATTCATGCAAGGGGCTCGCCCCTCGCAGCCCCAGCTTCGTCTAGAAGGTCATTAGGCTATCTGGACTAATTAGCACATTATGTTTTTATTATTATAAATAACAAACTATCAGAAAGTGAAATAAGACAACAATCCCATTTATAATTGCATCCAAAATACTAAAAAGCCTAAGAATAAATTTAACCAAGGAGAAAAAGTACCTGTAATCAGAAAACTATAAGATATTAAATTGAAGACACGAACAAATGGAAGCATATATCATGTTTGTGGATATAAAGAATTAACATTGTTAAAATGGCCATACTACCAAAACAATTTACAGATGCAGTGCAATCCCTATAAAAATTTCAATGGCACTTTTCACAGAACTTAAACAAATACTCATAAAATTTAAATAGAAGCACAAAAGACTCAATAGTCAAAGCAATCTTGAGAAAAAGAACAAAGTTGGAGGTGTCATGCTACCTAATGTCAAACTGTACTAACAGGCTATAGTAAACAAAACAGCATGGTACTGACATAGAAGCACACACAGTTGAATGGAACAGAATAAAGAGCCCAGAAGTAAACTATAACTATATGGTCAAATAACCTATGAGAAAGAGTCTAGAATAATACAATGGAGTAGTGACAGTCTTTGAATAGAGATGTTGGGAAACCTGGACAGACACATATAAAAGAATGAAACTTTTACACCAAATGCAAGATGGATTAAAGCCTTAAGTGTAAGTCCTGAAACCATAAAACTCCTAGGAGAAACATTGACAGTAAATTCTTTGACATTTCTCATAGCAATAATTTTTTGGATATGTGTCCTCAGGCAAGGGAAACAAAAGAAAAATAAATGGGACTGCATCAAACTAAAAAGTTTATGCACAGCAAAGGAAACCATCAAAACAAAAAGATAAGCTAAGGAATGGGGGAAGATATTTGTCAATGATACATTTGATAAGGGTGTAGTAACCAAAATATAAGGAAGTCTTAAACTTAACACCAAAACAAAAACAAAAATTCGATTAAAATATTGTCAGAGTAAGTGAATAGACTTTTGTCCAAACAGGACATATAGATGGCAAAAATACATCTGGAATGATGAGTTGAACTGACCGGCTAATTGGGTAGTTCACACAAAAAACAGCGGAAGTATGGCTTCCCACAAATATACCAAGTACAGGCCATGATAGTCTATGAACAAGCTAACATTAAGAGGAAATTGAAGCCTGGAGTTAGATTAAAACCTTAGGTTAAAGGGAAAAGAACAGAGGCCAACAGTGGGAGCACAGCATCATTAAAAATGAGTCACAAACCTCTGTGCTGAGGTCCATCAAGAGGCACTGGCCCCTGTGTCAGCAACAGTGATTCCTGGTTCTGCAAGATATGTCTTGTCCCTCCTTGGGATCTCTCGCCCTTTTGTAACAATATCTACTGCCTCCTCTCTTGAGCAAACCAGCAAGTCCTATTTGCATGCATCCAAAAGAATCTCACTAAAAATTATCTTCAAATAGGTAATAACTCCAACTTTGAGTGCTTGGCTAATTTTCCCTATCATACCAGACACTTACTTGCTCTTCTATGGAAGTTTATATGCAGATCCTACAGTCTCCTTCAAATAAACAAATTCTGATCTCAAACTTTTACTGTGTTCAGTGACAGGGTAGGAGAAATTGTTCCACTTTGACTCATTAAAGGAAACCTTTTTTGCTACTAAGCAAACTGACACGTTTTCTCTTTCTTTCCTGTATGCTTTCTCCTCTTGATCATCTTATCTGAACTATTCATTATCCTTGCTCACAGCCAACCGGATTTTCTTTGAAACCTTCAAGTTAACTAAGAATAAAATTAATTAATTAGCATGTTTGATTTTCGATCTTTACTGTCTTCCAAGGAAATATAACCGTCATTGATATATGAAGAGGTTGATAAATTAACCTTTATGTGCTGTTGAAGATTTTTAATTTTAATTACTACTCTGACTTATGTTTTATTCATATGTGAAAATCGTTTGCTTTAGCACATATTTCCCAATAAAATGATAAATAATGAAGGATGAGTCAAAATTATTTCTACATTTTTTTGTCCAAAAGTTAGCAGTAAATAGTAATACTTCTAATACTTTCTCTTCAAAGTAAAGACATGCAAATATGCACTAAAAAATTCAAGATATTTTGCAGTAGTTTAAAAATTGCAAATTTGATTTGTTATTCTAAAAGCCAACCAATAGTCTTCTAAAAATCTTATTAGAATTTGTAGTTCTGAAATGAGGAAGTCTTTTGTAAAGAATATCATTTATAAAGTAGGCAATATCGATAGAAGTACCCTGTAAAGTGCTACAGAAATGTGAAAGATCAAGCTGTATTTCATTTTCTACAGATAGGACATAGAAAGTACAAAAATGAAGGAATTGTGGGAACCTGATATACTCAAGACTTCAGAAAAAATATAACCTCTTGAATGTTCTTTCTTTTTAGAGCAAAAGAATGACTAGCATTCTCAAGATCCTATAATTTTCATGCCTGCTAAAATTTAAACTTGTAACATACAATCTGTGCTTCTTTATAAGTTCTGATTGACAGCTTAATAGAACAGTCTGGTTCTCTGCCTTTCTGGATGATAAGTATAAACAGTGTAGTTATCAGAAGGTAATACCCTACCATTAGTGGGTCTCCCCATAGTCTTTCACAGCAATGAAAGTAAGCTTGATATATTTACTCGCACGAATGCATGCCGGGAAACTCAGTTTAGGTGTTTGGAAATATTTGCCTCTAGCTTAGAGGCGTTATTGAAGAAACACTCGGTCACTACAGTGTTCCATATCACATACCACAGGTGTACATAGAAGCTTCTTTACAATGGAGGGGAAGAAAAGCTATTGCAGTTCTACACTATTTTTTTTTTAACTCCTAGAATGTATTTTTATCAACTGACCTCTCTTGATATTTTTCAAGTTAATTTTCCCTGACTTTGAACAACAATTCAATTTCCCATTGTTGCCAGAGAGGGGTGGGAATGGACCCAAAGAAAATATTAACAGACTAGCTTGACTGGGCCAGACCCAGCTTCTGTTAGGAGCCTTCTTGGCTTTTCATAAATATGTCCTTTGGGGAAACTTCATAAATGTAGTAAAATGTTATAACAATGTTGAGGGATAAACAGAAGGCAAGACCTCATCTTAGGGGGATGGATCTTGATCCATGTTCATAATCTGGATCCAGGTGTCACAAGGGAGCAGCAAAGGAAATCCAACAATAGAAAGGGACACAGTCACTCTGATGAGGAGGGTGGACCTTGATGAGCAAAGGAGTCAGTTAAAAGCACTGTGAGAGTTGCTTTGAGTGTATCCCATACCTCATCCCTGATGAGAAACTGAAATAAGAATTTAATATTTCTGCCCTAACCTGTTTGGCTTAGTGGATAGAGCATCAGACAGTGGACTAAAAGGTCCCAGGTTCGATTCTGGGCAAGAGCATGTACCTTGGTTGCAGGCACATCCCCAAAAGGGGGTGTGCAGGAGGCAGCTGATCGATGTTTCTTTCTCATCGATGTTTCTGACTCTCTATCTCTCTCCCTTCCTCTCTGTAAGAAAATCAACAAAATATATTTAAAAAACGAATTTGATATTTCTGTCATGAATGCTGGACATGTAAAGTAGAAGGCAGTACCTTGTGAGAGAAAGACTAGCTATCGGTAGAGAGGAACCTCAGGGGGCTCTTCTTTACATTTTTGTGTCTGCTTTATCCTTAATAGTGAAAAAAAATCAAGAATAAAAATTCAGCTACAGCCTGCATACCTAATTCAAGCAAACATGAAGAGTTCAGAAACTATCCAGAAAATCATCAGAACCTACTGAGAATCTAATCTTTCTCCTGTGCCCCCACATTTTCTAAGTAATGTTTACTAAGCACATACCTATCTCTGGTTTATTCACATTCTGATGACTTGAGTCTTTCAGAGAAATGCTTTTATCTGCCATGTTTTCTCTACATTCCTTTATTTCTCTCTAAATTGATACCTGAGAATATAGATGCCAGTTTCTTGACAGTCTAGATATTAGAGTGCATAAATGAATTAGTCCCTGGATTGATGGCATCTGAGGTGATAGCGGGCTGGTGGCACTCCTGGAAGACCTGCAGTCCTTTGCTACTGCTGCCGCTAGTGAAAGAGTGCTCTCTGATGCATCACCAGTGGTTCTGAAGAGTGTGGCCATCTCCTTCTGAGGACTGGGGCACATCCCAACATGCCCTATCCATGAATTCAATTGCCCTCAGGTCTCGATGGCCCACCTTGTAGCTTTAGCTGGTTTTGTCCAATCTCAGCTGCAATCCTGGCACACAAGAATTCCTATGACATTTCCTTAACCTGAAGGAACACAGGGATGACTGGAATGCTAATTGGTTTTTTTTATACCCATTCCTGCAGTCATATTCTTTCTTCTGTTGCAGTTTCTATTTTAAGAAAATTATATAGGAAAAGTACAAACAAGAGATAAAAATATTTGGATGTTCAAAGTTTGAATAGTTGCTCACACTGACTTACATATGAACAATGCACAGTCTGACCTGAGAGCAGGAGAAAATGATATTATAAATAGTTTTGGTGTCAAGGTAAGTGAACCTTTTATTTTCAAACTTAAAATATAGGAGAAAAAATAATTAATAAAGATTCACTGGGCCCTGATTCAGAATAATACCCTTAACAAATACAAACTATAGAACAGCAAAATAGAAAATGCCTGGAAATGAGACAGGTAAGATCTAGTCCTTCTAATAGATATCAAAATCAGAATTAAAATATTGAACATAGAATTTATGTCAATACTTCAAATGTGCCTAACACTGATCAATATCCATTATATTAAAATTCCTTACCAATTAATTCAAAGTTTTAAACCTAAGGTCTTATGTACTTCTAATAGTCTCAGAGAGCATTTTGCTGATAATAGCCACCCAATATATGTTTATTATTAAATAAATTATTTCGTTTTATTAAAATTTGGTTGTTTTAATCTTGCTAGATATAAATGGGTCAGTTCATAGACTAGAAATCTTTTATTGTATAAAATTATCTATTATAATATAGCCTGTGGCATTTTGTGACAGTAAATCTTATAAAAACATTATTTTAAAGAGCCTCATTTATTTAGGCCACAACTAGAGTAATTCTCTCCATTAATATTTCTATGTGAGAAGTTTGAAAATTAATTATATGTAATAAGAGATTGGGTAATGGGAAAGAGGAAATTGGGGTAATTTAAATGAAGATTAAAACCCTGAAACCATCCTCAATAGTAATTTAAAACATATAAAGATAGCAAGTGATAAATGATTTTTTAATTCTATTGTGAAAACATACAAAACAGTAACATGCCTTACTTAATCAGAATATTTTAGCTATAAGAAATATATTTCTGGTTATAAGGTACAAGTTACCAGCAAAATGAATTCTGGCAGTAATCTTTGAATTATTCATAATAAGAAAGATTTGTGTGTTTTCGTCATCATGGTAGTTTACAGTCAGAATTTTCATGTTATAGTTCATGAACATCTACCACTCTTTTCTGAGGCCAACAAGGCTAAACTGTCCAGTTCATCTCATATTGGCTCAGCCAGGCCAAAGCATTAAGAAGACTCTTCTCTTACCGGTCTGGCCCTCCATTACTATGATTCAGCCCAGGAACCCTGGTGCCTGCACAGAGGAGCTCCAGCTAGACCTGGGCTGCCCTCTCCCTCCCTATGTGCTTCTATAGACCACAGGAGGCCCACATCCTATGAAAAGGTATTTTCCAATGGCAAGCAGTGTCTTCCTGAGAGTTGAGCTCTCTTTGAAGAGGTCTGAAGATCAGGCGTGGGATAAAAGGGATTCTTGTTAATCTTTAGCTCCTGTCTTCTCCTCATCCTGGAGGTAGTGACTGCCCTTTTGAATCAGTTACTTCTGGACTCCCTATAATTTTTTTCTCCCCCTCTCAATAGTTAACTACTTCCTACCAGTAAACAGTTCTTTATGTTTAATTTTTTTTCTTATTCAAATAACTAGTGAAGTTTTAGTCACTTATTTTTCTTGTCACTTATTTTTCTTGATAAATTCTTTGTAACGTAACTTAGTTTATTGATGGAGTGCCATCTGATATTGACTTCCCACAAATATCTTTGTTCTGGTGACATATCTGATCTGAGGAGTTACATGATAATGCTTAAAAAAACATGATTTGTTTCTATAAAAAAAAAAACATGGAGACAGGGAATAAGAGTTAAAAATCGAATCTAATTTCATTATCATTCTGAGCATATAGGAACTGCAAAAAATATACTTTGTTTTTGAAAATGTGGCTATCATTTCTATAGCACTCTCTTACGCTCCCACTTACCAACTATTGGTCAAATGCTTTCTTTGGAACCAACATTTGGAGTCTCTTACTCACAGTATACATAGAAAATGATTACTTTCTGCTTGCTACCTTAGCAGAGTAATTGGAACAAATACATTTTAAGACTCACTCCAAGTGGTTCATTTGCAAGTCTAAGTAAGTTGTTCGATGGATTTGGAAGTGCATCTTTTGTATGGCCAACTGTTCTTTTCTTAAAGTTAGTAAAGTTTCACAACTTTGAGGTTTGTGAAAAGGGAAAACTGTAATTTTAGCAGACAGTGTTGTTCTTAGGCATGGACAAACTTGGGTTCCTGCCCAGCTTCCCAACTGTAGGATTGTGCTGCTCTGAGTTTGCCAGGACCTCTGTTTTCTGCTAATAGAGCTCAAGTTTTCTTGTGGGTTTTCAATTGTTAAGGATGATAAAAACAAATTTGTATAGGAAACTCAGTAGAAATATAGTGCTTATACCAGAAACACTGAAAAATATCTTAGTTTAGTGTTCATGGTATTTTTCTCCCTCTCCCTCTCCCTCTCTCTCTCTTTCTTTTGGCAGAAATCAGAGGCACAGGCTGGCTCGGCTGACACCTCATCTCAAAAAAAAAAAAAAAAGAAGAAGAAGAAAAATCAGAAGAAAAGAAAATAGAGGCACAGATGGCACCAAACATTCTCAAAACCTCCATGATGAAAAGTTCTGAGAATACTCAGGGATTGGGCAGCCATCCCTTTGATGAAAGGCTTTTCAAAGATCTATTTCTCAGTTTAGGTTATAGAGACAGGTTGGAAAAGTCTATTAAAAAAAAAATTAGTCACCCTAAAGAGAAAGGCCTTTATGAAAAAAAAGGATGTGGGTAATCTTAATTTCTCTGGATAGCTACTCTAATTGTAGGGGGTAGAGTGAAGAAGGGGGCAACAGTTCTGACCTAAGGTCATTTTTACTTCTTTCTGATAGACCCTTATCACTGCACAAAAATGACAGCTACCTTTAGGCAACTCTATTAGACAATCCTTCCAGAAAGTTGTAAAAGCATAAAGACTAAAGAAGAATATTATCATAACCATTATCAATACCTAATCATAAAAGCAAAATTATCTTCCATGATTTTCAGATAGTTATATGAAAGGCTCCCTTGCCCCACTCAACATCCTTTAACAGTATAAGATGAAAAGGTTTAGTCATGACTCTGAAAAAACTTACTTTCAATTTGCAAGTAATAACAAACACCCAAGGAAACAGAGTAAATCTTATAAGTTTTTACTAAATTATTACACAATGGTAAAATTTAGTAACTATATCGCCTACAAAAAATACAATAACAGCAAATAATATTTAATTGATGTAGAGTAACTATGTATTCTCAATTTTAGGATCCCTGTGAAATCCATCATTTCTGAGAGTCAGAATGAATTTGTGCTTTTCTACAATAAGTAATCCAAAGGGATAGCTTTCTTGTTAAAGAATAGTTTTAAGAGACTGATAAGAAAATATCAAAGGGTTGCATAGGCTGAGTGAATACATTCAGCTTTTTAAAATATATTCCCCATGTTCTTATCTGTCTATGCTGCCAAACACTCTTCATCTGAGTCTACCACACCAAAGCAGTGTCTATTGCTCTCATGAGCCAGGCCTCAGGATGTCTCTTTCTAGCCTTTAGAACAGTGGTTCTCAACCTTCCTAATGCCGCGACCCTTTACTACAGTTCATGTTGTGGTGACCCCTAACCATAAAATAATTTTCCTTGCTACTTCATAACTGTAATTTTGCTACTGTTATGAATCGTAATGTAAATACCTGTGTTTTCTGATGGTCTTAGGTGACCCTGTTAGCGGTTCTCAACCTGTGGTTCTCCACAGTTTGAGAACCGCTGCTGTAGAGTAGCAAAATTGCAATAGCAAAATTACAGTTTGAAGTAGCAACGAAAATTATTTTATGGTTAGGGGTCACCACAACATGAGGAACTGTATTAAAGGGTCAAGGCATTAGAGAAGTTGAGAACTATTGCTTTAAAAGGACATTTCTCCTAAAATCCCCATCTAAAATCATTGACTCCCCATTTTCTCCAGGCTTTGTGGAAATTCTATGATGTTCATGCTATGAGCCTTCTTGAGTATATATAATCTGTTTATGAGATATTTCTCACTGACCTGTTCTCCAAAGCACACTGGAGATGCTTTACCTACAAACATGTTTCTTACCAAGGGAATACCTAGAACTGTGTAGAGTGGTAGGGGAGATTTGGGGGAAAAAGAAAAACCTCCTATCAATCTCAAATGAGATTATTTTGTGTTACAACCCAAGTATAAATGTATATGAGGGCCAGGTATGCCCCACAAATGAGTTAAGGAGTATGGATAGAAGACCATGTGGTGAACAATAAAATGAACACTATAATTAAAGAGTACAGTTTCTACTCCATTCAATTATTAACATACAGAATTATAAAGGACATATTAATCTTATTTATCAAAAGAAGCCAGAAATCTAGATTCTTAAGTGAATCTTCTAGTCTTGAATGTTGATTTATTTACATGTAAGGATTGATCAAAACATTTCTGAAGCCTGAATACAACCTATGGCATTATTTCTGAGGAGGAAGCTACCGACATGAAAGGCCTTTCTCTGAGGAAAAGTTAAAGATCTGAACATTACTTTGGTGGAGGAGAGAGTGAATACCCAAAGGAGGTAAAGGGAAAGCTCCTGAATGGCACAGTGAAGGCAGTGGCTCAGTTGGGCCAACACATCGCCACTCAGAGACAGAAGAGTTGATGATATTTAGTGAATTTAACAAGTTTTTAAGTAAAAGAGTGAATCAAAATTTAAAACTTTTTGATAATAAATTATAATTAAATTAAGCTTTTTAAAAAAACCAATCCTTTCAATTACTTCAATTGCAAGTGATCCTTTCAATTATTTCTGCATGTGGTCTCTGCCTCAAGTTTGTTGTCTGTTTTCAGCACCTACATAGAGAATTTAACAGACCCAATTCCCAAGCACTTGTATGCCTCACCCAGGCATATCATGAAGATGTCTTGGACACACTGTTGCTTATCATTTTTTAAAATATATTTTTTTATTGATTTCAGAGACGATTGGAGAGGAAGAGAGATAAAAAACATCAATGATGAGCGAGAATCAGTGATCGGCTGCCTCTTGCATGCCTCCTACTGAGGACTGAACCCACAACCTGGGCATGTGCCCTTGACCTGAATCGAACCTGAAACCATTCAGTTCACAGGCCAGTGCTCTATCCACTGAGCCAAACTGGCTAGGGATGTTGCTTTTTATCTTAATATTGTCTTTTTCATATCCAATTAAAGCTTAAACTGTATTTGCTAATCTAGTTTCTATAGTTGTATCAAATAAAAGTGGTGATAAGTGAAAATGTTGGGGTGAAACAAAAAGGGTTAAGTACAGAGGTGATCAGAAAACATTGTGAACACATTATCCAATACTAGGCAAGAAAATGAGTTAATGTCATTCTCTATTAACCTAACAGTTAAAATAGGACCAAAATATACATAAAAATGAAATAAAACAATTAGGCAACACTTTAAACGGTTCATTATTATTAATTCATTTGGTATTCATTATAAGTGTGCTGGTAATAATGAATTCATTTGATATTAATGGGAATGTTCAGGGGCAATTTCATTATAATGCAGTTTTAATTCATGTGTCATTAAAGTAAAACAATATAAAAATTTATATTTATTTTTGAATACTGTACTGACCTCTAATTTTTAGAAACATTATGACAATGTTTGTATTTTTTTAAACAGGTTAAATAGCCAAGATTTAAGAAAACTACAATGTTTGCTTTGAGCTACCCCAGTCATGTTAAAGTTGACAGAAATCTTTGTAATTAAAATATTCTATGACATTTGGAAACTACAGGGGTTAATGTCTACTGCAAAATTTGTCATATGTAAATATTTGCTAATATTTAACTGTTTCATGCTACTAAATCTTTTTATTTTTAATTGACTTCAGAGAGGGACAGAAAGATAGAAACATCAACAATGAGAGAGAATAACTAACCAGCTGCCTCCTGCATAACCCCCTATTGGGGACTGAACCCATAACCTGAGCATGTGCCCTGACCATAAATTTAACCATGACCTCTTGGTTCATAGGTCGACGCTCAATCACTGACCTACACTGGCCAAGCCTAAATGTTTTGAACTTAATGCTGACATTTAACATGGTATTAGCAAAGATATTTTGAGCTTTCCATCCTCTGCATTTGTGGAATGTTGTAGGTAAATTCCATGTTTGGCATTTCATTGGAACAAACAGTGACTTTAATTATTTCCAAACAATATTTCAATTTCATTCACACCCAAAAAGTAGAATTGATTTTTGTTGGTAAAAAATATATCCTTTTTAGTAATATATTTTTATATATCAATAAACTTTTTAGTTTTTACAATGATAATTGAAGAAAGTTATAGCTAATTCTCCTGTAAAACTGCAACTATAAGATTTTAATAAAAACTTTCAAAATGGCAGCAGAAATGTACTCATTAACATGTTTAATGTTACCTTCTCTGAAGGCAGCTATAAGCCATTTTGCTAAACTGTGTAAGAACTACTGACAACAGACAAACAGCCCAAATCCACAGTCCCATCAACGCGTCCACTAAAAGAGCATTTAATCCTTTCGCAGGGCCTCCCTTCAGGCAGTTACACAGCCTTGCATAAGAAAGCAGCCTACCCCAGACTCCTTGCTTGATGTGTTATGCTCAAATATGTTCTTCACAGGTTAGGTAGCCTGGGGATATATGTGTATATAATTTGTTCTTTTATTCATTACTGTGGAAATAATTAACTGGAATAAAGTTATCTCAAACAGCAATTAAGACTGCTTTCTGTCTCTACAACCTCCAGTGCAAATTAAAAATTGTTTAGAGGCAGCCTTTGTAAATATATTTCACATTGCTACTTTTTTGCTATTTAAAAAATCACAAACATGCATGAAAATATAAACAAATTCATTAAAAATATTATAAATTAATATATTTTCAAAAGGATTTTCTCTCCTGGCTGAAATAATTAAAACACTGAGCAAAATTTATAAAATAGCAGTTTTAAGACATTGGATATCAGGTAACTGGGATAAGTATCTCTGAAAGAAGAAAAACCAAGTGAGTCCCTTGATTACTCAGTTTACTGGCCTAGGGAGAGAGAGCATGCAGGCCACACCTTAGGGCGGAGTAACCTATGTGGTGTTACAGAGTAAATATTGAGTTCAGAGAGACGAAAGTAGCTAGAGTTCACAGAGCAAAGTACCAAAGAGGTAACGAGAGAGAGAGAGAGAGAGAGAGAGAGAGAGAGAGAGAGAGAGAGAGAGCGAGCGAGCGAGAGAGAGAGCGCGAGCCAGAAATCTCCAAATCTTGAGAGGGCCAATGAGCCTTCACCTGTCTGACTGATATGTTATGTGTGAGGAACCTTCTTGAGACCAGAATAAAACCCCAGCATAATTATTAGAGGAAACAATCTCCAGGACAAACAGGGCTAAGAGCAGAATTTGGTTTTACCAGCCACAGTAGAAAAATATTGACAAGCAACTAGGACAATTATCTTGGAGAGAAAGGAAATAAGCTATTGACAGGCATCAGGGGAGTACTCAGAAGGTTATTGCCACAGCCCAAATTAATCCTAAAATCAGCTGTGATATGCATTTTAAAAAGCTTACAAATTTCAAAAATGTTCAAACTGTTTCCAAGAAATTTAGATACAACCAAGAAAAGAATTTCAATGATATTTATGGAAATAAAAGTAACCAGTAGCCAGAAGATAAAAAGATTTTTGTACCAGATATACAAAGAAGCAGGACAATATTTATCCTTAAGGAGAAATAGCAATCAATAGAAATGGACCCTGAAAATGTTAAAAAATCCTAAGAAGCCAGGAAAATTCCCGGATAAGCAGAATAGGGAAACTAAAACAGATAAACAGCAGTTGGCAGCCACCTACCCTGTTTCCCCTACAATAAGACAGTGTCTTATATTAATTTTTGCTCCCAAAGATGTGCTAGGTCTATTTTCAGGGGATGTCTTATTTTTCCATGAAGAAGAATATGGTACACATTTATTGTTAAATGAAAATAAAGGAAATTTATTACCTTTATATGGTACGGTAGTATGGTAGTTGTCAACACAAACCAGACAAACTGAATCCTACAGTATCAAGAATTTACTCATTTATTCAATGACAATCATGTCATCATCTTCTGGAACATCATCATAACAATCCAATTCCTGGATTTCCTGGTGAATTTCTTGTGACTCCATTTCTTTCATAATCAATGGACCAAATCTCTCATGTTTAGCCTGGGGGGGGGGGGGCTTATTTTTGGGGGGATGCCTTATATTTAACTCAGAAGGAAACCTGTAAGTAGGTCTTATTTTCAGAGGATGTCTTATTTTTGGGGAAACATGGTAGTAAATCCTACCTTGCCTAAACCAAGGACAATAGTAAATGATTTGCACTTCTTCCTCAACCAGTGGATAAATAGCTTTAATCACCTTATTCAGGGAGACAGATAGCAGAAATCCAATTAGTGCCAAATATAGACAAATTAAAAGAATAAACGTAATTTTGGTACATCAGCATGAAGTTGAGGAATATTCTGTTCATCCACATCTAAGACCTACCCTGAATGCCCAGCCTTTAAAAACCCTGTAAATGAAGGTCTCAGGGTGCTCTCCCGCCAGGAAGAACACCCCTTCCATTCCCTTCCCAATTTCCTTCCCCTCCAGGCATGTATCCCCTAAACTACTAAGGGACCCCATGAGACATACAACCCAGGAGAGCAATGGGCAATGGAAGCTTGTCTTAGGCCTGTGGTCAGCAAACTGAGGCTCAAGAGCCACATGCCGCTCTTTGGCCCCTTGAATGTGGCTCTTCCACAAAACCACAGACTGGGCGAGTCTATTTTGAAGAAGTGGCATTAGAAGAAGTTTAAGTTTAACAAATTTGGCTCTCAAAAGAAATTTCAATCATTGTACTGTTGACATTTGGCTCTGTTGACTAATGAGTTTGCCGACCACTGGACAAGGACAAAATAAATAAAAGGCATTCAAACTGTAACAGAAGAAATAAAGATGTCATTATTTGTAGATTACAATATAGAAGGATACAAAATTATGTTTAGAATTTGGTTGCATTTTCATAGATGAACTAGAGGCATGTAATACTATTGATTTAACACTCAAAATTAGTCAATGTAATATACTCTATTAAAGGCTACAAAAATAAAACCATTTTATCTTATAAATATATGCTAAAAAATCAACAAAATCCAAAATTCATTCTGTAAGAAACTCTCCGCTGAATAAAACAAGAATTAAAAGTAACATCTTTAGCCTGATGAATCTTAAAATCTACAGCTAATATACTGAATAATAAATGGTAGAATGCCTCCCCTCTAAGATCATGAAAAGACAAAGATGCATGCTCGCACCACTTTTGTTAAACATTCAGTTCTTTATAACTCTATCCCTCCATTTGCTATTAATGAAAAGAATCAACTTTAAGCACCAGTACTAGAAAACAATTGCATCATCTAGTCTAGACATCATTTTGCAGGAGTATAACTAATGTAAATAATTATTGTCTTTTTTGTATACAAAAAAATTGAGGTAAGAATCCTAAAAGACACTAAAAATCAGACACACAAAGGTATGTCATTATGAGATTTAGCAGAGAGAGGCTTTCATGGGGACAGAAACAGGAGGAAGCAAACATGGCTGCTATTGAATGATTGAGTGTTTCCCTTTATCAATATGAAACAAAAAGCAGGAAGTATTGTATCTTTCTGTTTCTCCATTTTCACCACATCAGGACTTGTTGTCACAGTCTGTAGTACAAACACCCCTCTTTTTTTATGTATATATATTTTATTGATTTTTTACAGAGAGGAAGGGAGAGAGATAGAGAGCTAGAAAGGTCAATGAGAGAGAAACATCGACCAGCTGCCTCTTGCACACCCCCCACCAGGGATATGCCCGCAACCAATGTACATGCCCTTTCAGTCCACAGACCGACACTCTACCACTGAGCCAAACTGGCTTCGGCCAAACACCCCTCTTGACTTAACATGGCCCAACCAGGACAGTTTGTTCCATCTTCTCTCCTATATCTAACTCTTCCCATGTCAGAAATGGTACCACTACTCATCCAGTTAGTTTCTACTATTCATCTGGTTAATTGCCAAAGGCAAAAATAAGTGGGTAGTAGTTAATATTTTCATTTACTTATTTCCTTCACCTAGTACTTTATATCATTAAGTACTGTCTAATGTAGTGGTGAAATCCATCTTGGATTTCATCAGTACTTACCAGATCATTACCATCCTGGTCTAAACTAATATCTCTTGCCTGGATTGTTGCAGCTGCCTTCTCTCTGGTTCCCCTCTAAATGTAGTTGGTTTACAGTACCCACTATAGCAGTAGTTCTTGTGATTTTCTAAATTATAAATCAGATAATAACATGTACCTGCTTAAAACTAATCAATGCTTCCCACTTCCACCACAATAAAGTTAAAGCATCTTACCCTGGGATGCAGAACTGTCCATCCTGTGACCTTAATCCTGCCTCTTTGATTTGATCTTTCTTTTTTTCTTCATTCCCCATCCTTCACCCACAAAGGCATTGTGTCTTATAAACATACTAGAGGCCAAGTGCATGAAATTTGTGTATTAGGGGCTCCCCTCCGCCCAGCCTGCACCCTTTCCAATCTGGGATGCCTCTCACAATCTGGGACTGCTGACTTCTAACTGCTCACCTGCCTGCCTGATCATCCCTAACTGCTCCCCTGCCAGCCTGGTTGCTCCATAGTGCACCCTGCCAGCCTAGTTGCCCCTTACTGCCCCCCTCTGCTGGCCTGGTTTCCCCTTACTGTCCCCCTCTGCTGGCCTGGTCACTCCTCACTGCCCTCTCTGCTGGCCTGATCGCCCCACACAGCCTGCTGGTCAGTCATTTGGTCATCCCTCACTAACTCCCCTGCAGGCCTTGTTGCCCCCTGCAGCCTGCTGTTGGTTATTACTGTGAGGGTGTCATGACCAATTTGCGTGTTACCCTTTTATTAGTAGATATGCTCTTTCACACATAATAATCTTGGCATGTCCTAGTCCTTGTGCTTGAAAAGCAATTTCCACACAACTACTTCCTGGTCTTAGTAAGGTCCTTTTCCATGAGGTCTTTCTTGAATACTTCAACTAAAGCAGAATTCTCAACCTCAACTGTCGTTCTCTATCATAATAGTATTTAGAGTTTGTCTCCATCTTTTTAATAGTACAATGAAGTCAGGGTCAGTCTCTCTTGTCCAATAGTGTATCCTTAACACCTGCTTCAGCAACTGGAGATTGGTAAAGCCTCAATAGAAATACACCCACTGAGTGATGGAATCACTGTGTGACTTAAAAAGAACAAGTGCTCTGTGAGGTGTGAAGCTGTGTTCTCAGTAAACAACAGGCAGAGGGCAGAAAAGAGAATCTTAAGTTTTTAGGCTCCTTATTCTTGTGTAAAAAGCACTTAATATGCAAAGTTATTGACATATATGGGACTTGCTCTCAAATGTCTACTCTCTTTCCTTTTTGACAGATTGCAAATCTGTGCTTGTGAAGTTACAATTCTCGGTGAAAAGATGAATTATACAAATGGCTATTTGACTATTGGCTATTATTGCATCCTTTATCAACTTGCAGAGAAATATATCAGAGACAAAATAAACTGTTTTGAATCTTTTATTGATGTTCTCTTGTCTCTGACTCTGTGGACAGGATTCCGTGATGGATTAACCTGAATAAGGTCAGTATCGGCCCCTAGTTATTGATGTTCATGCAGAACCTTTACCTTAATACCACTGCAAGAGTAAGGGTCAGTGGAAAAGTTCTGTAGACAAATCAAATAAAATAGATTTGTGTCCTTAATCCTCCATTTAAAAACATATTTTAATGACTTCACATCTCATGTACTAAAGTGGGTCATTCATTAAATGAAGCTGTTACTTTATAACTTGAAAATTAAAAAAAAAGCTAAAAACATTTATATGAGATGTTTTTGTGCTCAGTTTGCATAAATAACAAAGTAATGCTAGCAGGAAAGTGAGTTAATAGCCTTGCCCTGCAACCACCACACTTCGGAAACTAGTGAAATGAAGTCATAAAGGAATTAGAAAACAGCCACAATTTCAATTAAGGGTATCCAAACGTGATCTCCCATAGGTCTATAAATGTGATGGCAAAATATTAAGAGAAAAATCTAAATAATTGCATCGTGCTACCTTATAGGAGAATAGTATTTCAAAGGAATGGATGATTAGCCTAAAGCAGCATTTCTGAATGTCCAAATATCAATGAGTATGGACTAGTCATGGGAGAGTATTCATTCACATACAAACATAAATCCTGTAATATGCTGCAACATGGATGGACTTTGACAAACATTAAGCTAAATAAATCAATCACATGACAAATACTGCATGACTCCACCTATATGACATATTTAAAGTAGTCAAACTTATTGAAGGAGAATGTAAGATAGTAGTTGTCTAGGAATGATGGGAGAGTTGCTGAATGAATATAAAGTTTCAGTCAAGCAAGATGAGAGTGAGCTCTATACTATAATATTTTTCTTAGTTAGCAATATTTTATTGTACACTTAAAAATTTGTTAAGAAGGTAGATCTCAATTTATGTGTTTTTTAGCACATTACAAAAAAAAAAAAAAAAAAAAAAAAAAAAAAAAAAAAAAAAAAAAAAAGCACACCTCTCTACTTCACAGTAGACTGGGGAGCATTAGATGTGATTCAAAACTGAAGAGTCTCATTGCAGAAAGTGCTTTATACTCTTTCCAACTTTTTCATAGTAAAGGTTCAAGTCATGAGGAACATGAGGTAGAATATATCTCCAGAATTTGCTGGCCTATTTGCTAAGTTTTGAAGCTAATTAAAATAACTGCACACATTGAAAGCTTATAATAAAGAATTCCTGTAATTATTCAGTTTCCACTCTCCTCACTCATGCTCTGGGAACATTGTATGTATACACAACATTCTAGTTATCCATTCATCAAACACTTAACATTTATGTTGTTTACACTTTTCTTGGCTATTTTGAACAATGCTTCAATGAACATGGGAGTGCAAATTAATTTTTTGAGATCCTGATTTCAATTCTTTTGGATTTATACCTAGTAGGTGGATTACTGGGTCATTTGTAGTTCTACTTAAATTATATATCAAAATTGCCATAGTGATTATTTATAAAAACTAATTTAAATTATCTGTAAGTAAAGACCTCCACTAGGTCCTCCTTTAGTTTTGTTGAAAATAAATAATTGGAAAACAAAAAAGCAGAAAAAAGATGTGATACTCAATTTCTGGAGTAATCCCGTTTTTCTAACACTTTCTCCTTCAAATGTCCTAAGGGTCATTTACATTATGTCCTTTTCATCATGTAAAGCTCCCCACAATAAAATTAGGATGAGGCAGAGAATTCCTCTCTTCTGTAAACAAATGCAAAGATTATTTAGGAAGGATGGACAGGAAAGGAGAACTTCATTGACTGGTAATTCCTGAATCAGGATATATGTCTGCATGGAAATTCAGAGATGTTTATATCTCTCTACTCCTCTTCCTTCTTCCTCTTAAAATTTTAAATTTTTTTTTTAATTTAAAGTCTTTTTATGACACTATTCTCTAAGTACTATTGGAAAGAATTATTCAAAGTCAATTACCCCAAAATTTAAATTGACATTTTTGGTAGTGGTCCTCTGTCACAAAATGTAAAAGGTTATGAAGAAATAACTGAATTCAGTTATTTAGCAAACACTTCATAATAAGTTATTTTTGCGGATTGAGCTCTACAGGGTTAAGAACTTTGTGAAAGAAATTCAAACAAACCAAATTACATATTTGAATTGAGATATTTTATGTGTCTTTTACTGAAGTTATTTGTTAATGACAAAGGTAGAGTCCCCATATTAAATGTTTTCCAGGCTGACACCAGCATAGAAGGGTTTTGTGGTATACCCTCCCATTTGTCGATTCAACGGGGCAGTTTCTAAGGAGATTTTGTGCATGAAATAAGACAAGCACAACTTTGGATTGCAGTATGAATAAGGCTCTCTGGGAGACACAGAGAGAGAATAATTTACCTATGACTAGAGAGGTCAAGAACTTTGTGAAAGAAATTACTTTTAACTTGAGTTTTTAAGAATGACTCAGTCATTTTTAAGAATGACAGTTAAGAATGACTGAGAGTCATTCTTAAAAATAACTACACAGGGTTATAAAAATGCCATGTGAGAGAGGGGGAAAATGTATAAAAACAGAAAACAAGGCCAGGGTGCTCAGTGTAAGTGAAAGGCCTGCGTATTGCAGAGCAGGGTTGTTGAAAAGATGGATAAAGCTCAACTCACATAGACTCCTTTGATTCAATGAGAGGTTTGGGGCCTCCTTATCTTGCAAGTCAACAGTGTTCAACATGTGTTCCTCTGTAGCATATATGACAGATGATATTTACATACATGACACAACGCCATGAGCAGAGCCAAAGTTAATATAATTCTTTGCATTCCATCTATGTTGGTCCTTTCCCATGTAATGTAAGAAATCACATAAAAAATAAGCAAGTGAAAGTGATATCAATTTTTATGCTCTCCAAATTGATTTAGTGGAATAAATCACTCACACAAACTTTCATGATATAGCTCTGAGCCTAACCACCTCACATCACTGTGCTGTTAACAGCCCAGGGTTTTGGAGTTTTTGCTTTGTTAAAGACAGTCTGATGTTTAAATTTATATGGCGATGCAAAGGAATTAAATTTTAAAAAATAATTGAAAAGCAGAATAAAGTTTGAAAACTCATGCTTCCCAAATTCAAAACTTTCTATTTGTCTATATAGGAATCAAGGTCATATGGCATAGGAATAGTTACATAGATCAATGTAATAGAATTGTGAACTCATTAATTTATCTATTCATTTATGTTCAATTGAATTTTAAGAAGGGGGTCAAGATAATTCAATAAAGAAAAAATTTTTTAAACTTTTGTGGTTCAGAGTATAGTATCAAGGAAGTGAAAATACAACTCGTAAAATAGAAGAAAACATTTTTAAATTACATGTATGATAAAGTCTGGTATTCAAAATTTATAAATTAACTATTAAAAACAGTAAAAAGTATAATAATTCTAAATGTGGGTAAAATATTTGAATATTTTTTTCAAAGGTGATATAAAAGTATGGTAAATATATTCAACATCATTAATCACTAAAGAAATGAAAATCAAAAGCATAGTGAGATGCCACTTCACAAAACACCAGGCTGTTTATATTCAACAGGACTAACAATAACAAGTATTGGCAATGATGAGGAGAAAAAATGAACTCTCATGGATTGAAGGTCAAAAAGTAAAATAATGCAGCCACTTTGGAAAATGGTTTGACAGTTCCTCAAAAAGTTAAACCTTAACTTACCATAGGACTCAGAAATTCTAATTCTACTTATTATCCAAGAGAATTGAAAACATGCCTACACACAAATCAGATAAACGTTCATAGCAGTAGTATTTATGAAAGCCAAAAAGTGGAAACCACCTAAATGCCCATGCACTGATGAATGGACAAATAAAATGTAGCATGCCCATACAATAGAATATTACTCAGCCAATAAAAGAAGAATGATTCATGCTACAACATGGATGAAACTTTAAAGCATTATGCTAAGTTTTAAGAAAGAAGCCAGATAGAGAAGGAAGGATCTTTCATGATTCTTTTTATATAATACTAGAGGCCCGGTACATGAAAATTCATGCACTGGAGGGGGGTCCCTGAGCCTGGCCTGCTCCCTCTCACAGTCCCTCAGGGGCAGGAGGGGACCTGGAGATCAGGGGAAGGTGACACCCCCATCACACCTCTGCTGCTGCCACTGCTGGCAGTGTAAGCCTTGGCCAGCCCTGGTTACCTGAGCCTCAGGCAGCCCTGGGAGGCTAGGCAGCTGCTATCCAAGGCTTGCCTATACCTTGGGCCAGCCCTAGGTGTCTGGGCAGCTACCATCCTAGGCTTGCCTGCGCCTTGAACTGGCCCTGGGCGGCTCGGGGACTGAGGACTGGGGGACCCTGGAGGCAGGCCCACAGAGTGGCTGGACCTGCCAGCCACTCTGCGGGGCTGAGGGGACTGGGCAGTGCCAAATTATGGCTGTGGGTGCTGCCATTTTTGAGGGCGTGACAGTCAAATAGCATATTCCCTTCTTATTGGCTGTGGGTGCCGTATCTTCATGAGGGCACGATGGTCAATTAGCATATCCCCTCTTTATTAGATAGGACGTTCAGAATAGGCAAACCTATAGATACAGAAAGTAGATTATTGGTTCAAAGGCCTGGAGCAGATGAGGAATGACTGCTAATGGGTACAAGATTTCATTTGGGCGTGATAAAAATATTCTGGGATTTGATTGTGACAACTTCACTACTCTCTGAATATACTATAAACCATTGAACTGCACACTTTAAAAGAGTTAATATTTAGTATGTGTGTTACATTTCAACTTAAAAAGTACTAAATAGCCAACAAGAATGCTGCTATCTATAAGGATTTGAGGGAGAATATATCTAACCAATCACTGAGGCACTGGACTATTTTGATGTTAACTCAATAGAAGGCAGCAAATAATGCTCACCTACCCCCCCCCCCCCCCTTCGTTAAGCTGACTGAGTAATTCTTTAATGAGAAGAGAGTTGGTATTCTTCATATTCTGTGAATTGAAATATTAAAATCTTTAATAAAACAGCCAAGTATTAAATGCTGAGTGACATGACATGACTACCATTTGGTCCTATCTCTCAAACACCTCAGCCTAGAAGGCAAAGCAGAATTTGTTTGATCTAAAACATGGTCATTGTATGCCCTTGCAAAACTGTTTGTGTGTTTATGCCACTACTCCACAATTTATAGCAAAGGCCCTAAGACTGTGATGACATAATTGAAGTTAAAGCAGATAACTCTGCTCTTTTCACTGAGGAATTTACTAACAAAATCTACCACAAAGTCCAGAATGAAAGACATACTGACCACCAGAGGAACCTGGCAATAACTTATTCCCAGATGGCTTGTGATGGCTCTACTGATGTAGAGAACAGATTAGTTGGGGAAAGCCTGCCATGAATTTTGGGTACGAGGGACAGAATTCCAGTACCTGGGAATACTTGTAAGAAAGCAGGCAAAAGGGTGACAGTTACAACTTGAATCTGCATACAAAGTCAAATAAATGCATATAAGCATAACCACCAATGGATACAAGACACTGGGGGGGTAGGAGGGAGGGCATGTGCCAGGGATTAAGGGAGACTGGGGGAAGGTCAATGGGAGGGAAAAGGAGACATGCCTACTACTATTTGTAATACTTTAAACAATAAAAGTAAAATAACAAACAGTGTTAAATCTGATTCTCCTAATCTACTTGTGGATTAGGAGCTACCTAAGGAACCATGTCTTATTCACTATTTGTCACCACTTCATCAACTGAGAGGCTTGTCACAGAGCAGGCACGGTATAGCTATGCTTGAATAAATGAAATAATAAATGAGATCCCCCTCCCCCATCTGTAGCCGTTAGAGGGATACAGGGGCAAAAAGGTAAGTCAACCAGAACACTTGACTATCTTTATGCAGCCAGGCCTTTTAACGACATTAATAGCTTTCATGAGGTCAATGAACACAGTGAGGAAAATTATTCCTTAATTTCTGTAATTTACTACCAAGAAGCAAGTCATTCAATTACCCTTCAGTGTGGCCTCAGATTTCACTGTACTTCTAGAAGAATAGTTAGCAAAGAGTTTCCAAAGGAATGCAAGCAATCTGGCCAAGATTCCTCCTTGAACAGCACATTCTAAATGCTGCTTACCCACAAGAATACGCTATTGAAAATGGCATCACATATGTAATACCTTAATCAATAAAGAAAAATTTTAAAAAGTTAAATTCATATAATTGTGTTATGTTAACTTCCTCCATTTCCAAAATTTTAGCAATTATTAGGAGGCAAATATTTAATTGGGTGTCTGTTGAAGTATTTCTAGTCTATGGAGGCTATCATCGATATTCTGAAAATATTCAGAAACCCATATATTGTGATTTTTGTTAAATTGACCCCCTGGGTGTTGGATGGCAAACCATAGCTCAAAAAGGCTGCAAGAGAAAGTGAAATACGTTTATTACTCACAGGTCTTGGAGGAATACAGGGCATACCTTGAAGGGCTGCATGGGGAGGTCATGGCACTGTACAGCGAAGTGTGAGCTGCTGAGCATGGGCTTGCACTTTTATTTGGGGTCTACAGGTGGAATACTTTTCAGGTTGTTCCAAGCTAAAGTAAGATTGATCAGTTCAAACCAAAAGCAGCTGGGAATTCAAACCAGAAAGAGCTGAGATTTCGCCGAAACCGG
This sequence comes from Pipistrellus hanaki, assembly GCF_964339955.1. NCBI lineage: Eukaryota > Metazoa > Chordata > Mammalia > Chiroptera > Vespertilionidae > Pipistrellus > Pipistrellus hanaki. Next base: position 45,861,768 of record NC_140506.1, on the reverse strand, counting down.
TTTGGCTCAGTGGTAGAGCGTCGGTCTGCGGACTGAAAGGTCCCAGGTTCGATTCCGGTCAGGGGCATGTACATTGGTTGCGGGCACATCTCCAGTAGGGGGTGTGCAAGAGGTAGCTGGTCGGTGTTCCTCTCTCATCGACGTTTCTAGCTCTCTATCTCTCTCCCTTCCTCTCTGTAAAAAATTAATAAAAATATATTTAAAGAAAAAAAAAAAAGACCTGGGATCTCATAAGCTTTAAAAGGGGGTGGGGGTGTTAAGATCTTATTTAAAAGATGCACAAGGAATGGAAGTGGAGGCAAAAGGGTCTTTGCGTAACTCATAACTGGAACTTACACTAACTTGTGACTGAGTTGATTGTTTTTAGGGCAGTCGAGGGAGAAGTTAACGTCAGTTTAAGGAAGGCCCCATACAGACTACTTAGCCACACCACATGGATGCCAAGCTGCTGCCTCAGTGGGATAGATGTACTTCAAACAACCCCAGTATCATGGAATAGTTCAGCCAAATTCTCCATTACTGTAGATGACTCCCAGTTATGGCAGCTACCCAAGGAGGATGAGAAGATGACCTGTGTGGTCTATGGCTGCAGTTTACAATTTATCTAGAATTTAGTATTACAGCATAAGCTTCTCAGTATGTGTTTGTTTGCATCACAGGCCAATGACACCGTTACATTGTATTACTTACTTATTGGTAAGACACTCCTTGATATTTAGATTTAGTTTCTTTCACTGATTACACTGATATGAGAAAATCCACACAAGTTATGACTACTGAGAAAATGATATCCTGGCTTCTACTTGCTGTTTATTATCCATAATAAACAGGAGAGAATAAAAATGTGATTACTATCATTCTCAGTAAGAATTTATTCCTCTAATAAAATGTTTAAAGACCAGGAAATTGAATAATTCTCTTTGATACATTAAAATTACCCCTACATTGAAAATTATCATGTATTCATGTATTAGTTCAATAAATTTGTATTAAATAAAGGTCTTCTAAGTGGCAGGTACTTAGTGGCATATATAGGAGAGGCAAAACAGCTTATCAGACAGAAGGTATATTTTCAACATATCTTCTGTTAAGATCTGTTGAACATCATGAAGTTAAGAAAAAGATAAAACGATTTTGGAAGAAATACCATATAAAAAAATATCAACTCTGACTATATTTTTCAAAGAGCAGTCGTATTTTACAAGGCATGTAGATAAGATAATCATGTTTAATATTTTATTTTTAATGTCTTATTCCCTGATCAACCTACAGTATCAGACGCTTATACATTTCTGCCTATCCCCCACCTAGGCTTGCTCTTCCTTATGCTAGAACCTGGGTGATAGCTTTCAAGAGGTTTTCCTATAATCCTGCTCAAAAGTAAGAGCTATCCATACTGGAACAATTTTTTATGATATGACATGTTTGTTGATGCATAGTTATAGAATCATCTGCTACCAGGGTACTAATCAAGTTTTCTTTTTGCATTATCCATCCATTAACACATTCAGAATCCCTCTGAACAGAAATACCTCCAAGACAGTTTATAAGGAAATATTATATTTTATACTACAAATATATAGAGCCATCAATACAGTACAAACCAATAAAAACAAATGGTTTACTACTCAAAGGAAGCTTTCAGTGAATCTTTTTGCAAAGATAAAAATTGCTAACATTTAATCCTGTACATAAATTTGTATTTTCTTATATTAGGTTTGCTTAATATGATATGTTCTCACAACTAACAAGTTTCCCAAACTTTTTGAATTTGCATTTACTGTTATTACATAACAAAGCATGAAGACATATTTAAATAGCTTTGAATTGAGAGTCAGTAATTCGGGTTTGTGTGGACTTATTTAATAGCATGCTTTTTATTCCTGCAGACTTAGTATGTGATGATTAATTTTAAGTGTTAAATGGACGGGGCTAACAAATGCTCAGAGAACTGGTAAAACATCATTTTTGCATGTGTCTCTGAGGATCTTTCTAAAGTGGTTCGCTTTTAACTGATCCAATTCCTTGAGGGCTTAGATAGAAGGAAACGTTGGAGAAAGCGTGAATCTCCCCACCCACCCACCCACCAAATGGGACATCCATCTTCTCCCTTTGGCCTGATGCTCCTTTGGCCTTATTCTGACAAGGATTTACACTGTCTGTCCCTCCACTTCTTGGGCCTCCAGACTCAGAATGAATCATACCACTGGCTTTCCTAGTTCTCAGTATGCAGAGGGCAGATTGTTGGATTTCTTAGCCTCCATAACCACGTAAAACAATTCCTAAATAAAATAAAAAAAAATTCTCTCTTTCAGCATGAGGGGTGTTTGTGTGTGTGTGTGTGTGTATTTTTTTTTCTGTTTTTCTACAGGACCTAATACATAGTCCAAGGGAATTATACTATATGCATGCTCAAGTTCCTTCCAATTCAAAAATTTGATAATATGCCATGCTATAACAGCTAGTTCCTTATGGTAGAAGTTTTTTTTATCAGTACCTACTGATAATAAATATAAGTTACTAAAATGAATTAGGTAAGTGACCTTTTGATGTGTTGTAAGCTAGGCTCTGTCACATGCACAATTCTAAGTAGAGTTTTTCTGAGTGTCAAAGATTCAGAGGACTTCAAAGATGTGAGGGCTGTGCAGTGCTACCTGCACTGTAATTTAGTGAGCAATTTTCCAATATTGCTTTTTGTGAATTTCACAATGAACCGAAGTTTATTGTCCCTTATATCATTAAAAGGGGTTGCAGTACCAAAGTTTAGCTTGAAGGGTAAACATATTCTCTTTTAAACAGAAGGCAATATCATGTTCAAATTATTGGAACATTTACCCATGTTTGGTGTCCCTATTAATTTTTTTAAAACATTCTCACATTGAATAGTTCTTACAGCAACAACCCAGTGGAATATAAAAGTCCAAACATGAAATTTGAAAGTTCATAGTATATTGGGCATACTATGGCACTCACCCTGATGTAGATCCATGGCCTCTGATAATTATAAAGACATTTACATGAGAAAGTGTCTCAAGGATTCTTAACAGGCCAATTATGTGATGAAATATTGCAAAAAGTAATTCTGCATGACTCAAGACAATTACTGGATTCCTATCAATGAAGGTAAAACAGACTTGCGTTGGAGGACACAGTGCTATAATTATTTGCGGTGAAATCACACAGTTAGTTGTTCTTCCCCTGCTCCAAAGATCATCATGATGATTGGCCATTTTTCTAAACATAGGTATCAGTTTCCTCCAAATAATATAGGAATTTAAGAGTTTTTGTCAGTATTTACATTCCTGCCTTTGCCACAATATATCAAAGTCCTTGCTGCTCCCAGAATCGCCACCATGCTCTCCCTGCATACAATCTTCTGCAGTCTTTATATCTCTCACTAATACCTGCTTATCTAAGTTCTTTACCTATACCTGCAAATAAGATTGTATACTATTCTTATTCCCCTTTCTTCTCATTAGTAGAAGGAAAATCACTGCATTTGTAGCATCTTACTGCACTTACTGAATGCCTGTTTTCCTCTTTGTTATGGCAGGATCCCAACCAAAAAAAAAAAGAAAGAAATAAAAGAAAAGAAAATGATTTGTGCTGTCTTTCCTAGTATCCCAAGCCCAGCTTAAAGCTGGCACATGGTAGAAACTCATCAAATAATTCTGAACCTCTTTGTGACTGCAAAAGGGCCACATACTAAACTTGACAAGCTCAGGGGAGGCCTACATGGTGGTCCTTAAAAACTCAAGAGACCAAAACCACACAAGATGGTCTGAAGTTACAACTTCCTAACTGAAAGCAAATCATGGTGGGTAGCCATTTCCTAGGTGGGTATCTTCCTTGACAAAGGTCAGTCTTTACCTTAAATGAGCCTGTTTATTGTCCTTCTGCATCTAAGACAACATGCCTTTGGAATAACAGAGTCATCTCCTTTGTCCAGACCCCTCAGGATACAACCTCTCACCAGAGCACAAGACCAGGAAGCCCCTCATTGTTATCTTGTTGCCCAAATACCATTTCTATGGGTTGTAAATGTTAACTATCTTATACGCACCAATGCAAAAGAAGCATGTGTCTGTGTTATTTTTTATCTCAGACATTTCCCACTTTACTTTCTCCCTAATCTATCAACAATGAATTTCATGTAACTCTCTGATGTCTTCTCCATTGATTAAAATGAATAAATTAAGGGGAAAACTGAGATTCTCTGGAGCATTTTCTCAATCCATTGAGATTTTGCTTGCCAGAAATTGTCATTAATTTTGCTCAAATAAACTCAAAAATTCTTACAGGTTTGGATGTTTCTGATGTCAACATCTTTATACTATAAATTAGAGGCCCAGTGCATGAAATCATGCATGGGGGGGTGGCCCTCAGTCCAACCTGCACCCTCACTAAGCTGAGACCCCTCAGGGGATGTCCGACTGACTGCCAGGCCTAAACAGGCAGTCGGACATCCCTCTCATAATCCTGGACTCCTTGAGCCCAACTGCTCACCTGCCTGCCTGATTGCCCATAACTGCTTCTGCCTGCCAGCATGATCACCCACTAACCACTCCTTTGCCAGCCTCATTGGTGCCTAACTGCTCCCCTGCTGGCCTGATCGCCCCCAACTACTCTCCCCTGACAGCCTGGTCACCCCGAAATGCCCTCCCCTGCATATTCCCTCTTTATTAGATAGGGTTTTTTCTTTAACATATTGGACAGCCTTAACTGGTTTGGCTCAGTGGATGGAGCAACAGCCTGCAGACTCAAAGGTCCCAGGTTCGATTCCAATTAAGGCCATATACCTTGTTTAGGGGCACATACCCAGTGGGGACTGTGCAGAAGGCAGCTGATCAATATTTCTCTTTCATAGATATTTCTAGCTCTCTATTTCTTTCCCTCCCTCTCTGTAAAACATATATATATATATATATATATATATATATATATATATATATATATATATGAAACATTTAAGTTTCCTCCATATCTGCCTGGCTAGTGTGACTCAGTGGCTGAGAACCCAGGCTGGGGGCATGGACCCAAACCACTGCATTTGTAAGTGGCTGCAGGCGAGGGGAGAACATCCCCATGTCACTATGGTAATGTAGGGGCGTCCCACAATGCCAACAGCTTATTGCCTGCACTCACAGGCTCCAAGTGGCCAGGGGGCATTCTGGGACCCTTGCTACTCAGGGCCTAAACACGGGCCTACAGGCTAGGAGCAGCCTGGCTCTGGAGGATGTTTCCCAGACCCAGACCACTCAGTGCCTATGTATGCAAATTAACCACCATTTTTGTTGGGTTAATTTGCATACTTGCTCTGATTGGCTGTGGGCATAGCAAAAGTACAATCAATTTGCATTTTCCTCTTTTATTAGTGTAGATAGGAAAACAAGCACTGAGAAAAGTTAAGGACCTTGTTTAAAGCTATTCAGCTAATTTGCTGGCAGAACTGTGAGACCTCATTCTTGTAAGTTTATCAGTTTTTCCACACAACTATGCCACATAGGCAATGCAGTTGGTCTATGTACATTCCAGTTATTTCACTTACTCCTTTGTGTTTTATCTCCTCAAAAATAATATCCTGGACAGACTTGCTCCTTCAACTCCTGAAATCCAAAACTTACAACCATCTGTGACTATTCCACCTTTGCCTCTACTTTCTGGTTTGCTCATTTTGCACTCTGAAATCTTGCCTATGTTCTCGTCCTCAGAGCTCAAGACTCTCCCTATTCTAACTGCCTTAGTATCTGCCCCTAGACCATTAGCCATATAATCCCAAAGCAGCCAGAAAGCAAAATTTCCCTTGCCACATATTTTATCTTTATTGATACACAGTGTGATTATATCTCTGAAGATGTAATGCTCCAGAAATATTAGGTATGTTCATATAAGGTCCATGAGCCATTTCAGATGGTTAAAAAAAAAAAAAAATGTGCCACTTTATGGAATTTGAACCAGTCCATTAACTTTGCCTTGCATAAAACTATCAGGTTAGGATTTTTAATTGAACATGCTTGTATTTTCTTAGTGGATATTTCTTTCTTTGTATATTAAAACCTCAGTCTTATTGCTTTTGAGTAAACAAACACACAAATACATATGCAAACACTGAACTTAATTAAAACCAGAAAGCCCATTCACTTAATTAGTCAGTGTGAATGAAGCACCTTTGGAAAAGATGCTACCAACTTTTGCACTTAAGAAAAGCTATTAGTACTAGTGAATCTGACTCTCTTTGGCTCTCTGTAAATTGTGTTCAGAAATGTGCCAAAATGTATATGCACATGCATTTCAGATGAGACAACAGGATTTTTAAACAAGTCCATAGCAGAAGTAATCAGACATCTTTGTTTTTTACAGGAATACTAGAGGCCCAGTGCATGAATTTGTGCACAGGTGGGGTCTGCCCATTCAGATAAGGGCCAATCTGGCTGGGCCAGCTGAGGGAGGTTGGATGGCCAGCCCCAAACTCAATCGGGGTTTGGGGACCTGGAAAAGACCCACTGAGTTGGAACTGAGCATGGGCCCCAGGCTTCCCAGGGAGGACGGCCTCAGCAAGGAAAGAGAAACTACCAGAAGGCTCTACAAACAGGCCCTGAGCTCCCTTTGGCCAGGCAGACTCAGAGCTGGTGTCTCTGTGTGTACATTAGACAAAGCCCAGCACACGGAGCATTCTTCATGTCTGTTACAATATTTTTTACCTGTAGCTTTCTATTTGCTTCTGTCTTAGGATTCCCATCCCATCCTTTTGCTTCCATTGCCTATTTGTTTTTACATGCTGTCTACTTTGTCCATGAATCTTTCACATATTAATCACAGTTGTTTTAAATTCTTGCTTTGCTAATTTCAACATATCAGCCACTTCTGGTTCTGAGGCTTGCTTTTCCTCTTCAAATTATTTTTTTGCCTTTTGGTATGCTTTGTAATATTTTCTTGGCAGGCAGAAATGATTTAACAGGTAAAAGAAGGATCTATAGTAATATGGTGGTGAGTTGTAGGGGCAGAGTCAGTGTTCTACAGTTTTTGGTCTCTTGACTGTGAACTTCATAAGAGTTCCTCAGAATTCACCTCCCCCCCTTTGAAAGACTAAAACTCATCGGAGTTAGGTATTTCTCTTCCCTCGTGTCATTTATGTCAATATAGGAAACATTCAAACCTGTAAAGAATTTTTGTGAGTTTATCTGAGCCTAACTGTCAACAATTGCCAAGAAGCAAAATCTCAAAGGATTGAAATAATGCTCCAAAGAATGGCAGCCTGATACCTTATTTTATACTAGAGGCCCAGTGCATGAAATTCATGCATGGATAGGGTCCCTAGGCCTGGCTTGTGATCATAGTGACCAATTGAACTCCAAGTCTCTCAGTCAAACTCCTGAGGGGACACTTTGCAAATTAGCCTTTCATATATATATATATATATATATATATATATATATATATATATAATAAAAGGGTAACATGCTGATTAGACCAGATGTCCTCCAGAGATCATTCTAGAAGTCATTCTTGATGGAGCCGGGGTCAGAGGAAAGCCAGCTCAGGTCCCAGGTGCTGGCAGCTGGGGAAAGGAAGGCCTACGCTTGCAATGAATTTCCATGCATTGGGCCTCTAGTATATAGATGTTACAATAAAAAGAGATAATACGAGTAGGTTACGTGAAATTAATTCATTGGTGATAGATTAGGGAGGTCAGAGAAAGCAAAGGGGTAGGGAATTACCTCTGGGATTGGATGAAAAGTAAAATGATAGTCAATTACAACTTTTACATAGTGGGTGCAGGTTAATTAATAGTCAACAATTAACATGATATAACAATGAGAGGATTTATGGTCTCTGCCTAGTGCACTGTTGGTGCCCTGTGTGGTTTGGGAAAAGAGATGTTACCTTGACATTCCAAAAGAATGATATGGTAGATGCAAAAGACAATTGACAAACTTAGTTAAGGTTGACCTTTCTCAGGAAGATACCAGCCTAGGACATGATTACCCACCATAAACTGCTTTTAGTTAAAAAAGTTTTAATTTCAGATCACCCTTTGTGGTTACTATAGATCTCTGAGTTTGCAAGGCTGCTATACTGGTCTTCCCTGAGTATGTGGCCCCTTTTCATCCACATTTAGTTATGAAATGTGTCCAGTGTGTTAGGCTCTAGTTAACTGGTTTCTCCTGAGAGTAGGCATTGTTAAGAAGAACAGAGTGCTCTGGCATTATTCAAAATGGTTCCTTTTTCTCTCCTCCTGCCAGAAGCAACAGGGGATTTTTTCTCTGATTTTGACTTTGGAAACCTGATTTAGCTCCTGATAGTATATCTCACAAAATGGGGGTGCCATTTGTATGCATTCCCCTGAGGTTTTTAACTCTTAAACTTGTCTAAACTTCATCTCCAGCAAACTGTTAATTACAGTTTAGTTTCGGCTACCAGAACAGATTTCTATTTGTGATCCAACTACAGCAGGTCAAGACTCCCTGTATTTGCTTCTCTGTCTCTCCAATCTTGAGGGCAATGGTTTGCTCCGTGTCCTCTTGTCTCTTATGAATGCAAGAAGCAGTGTTGATTTTCAGTTTATTTAGATTTTTACTTGTTAGGATGGAAGAAAGACTCTCAACCTCATTAAGTGTGGAATCAGAAACCAGAAGTCACTAATATATTTTAATTATACCCTGTCAGCATATCAAAAAAATCATTTCCTCTCCTCGTTTACACAAACATTTCTATACCTTTAAGCATCAACATGAGTCACTTGCATTATTGTTATAGCTTATTTAAAGTTTCCTCTGTCTCCATAGTACCACATTCCAATCTATATTGCTGTGTTTTTCCTCAATCAATGATTTCATCATGTTACTCCCATATTTATAAATCTCTGTAGGATATAGTAATATCTGTTTGTATAGCAATAAAGCTTAGCACACAGGAATGTGCTTAATAGTTATTTATGATATTTGTACTTTGGTAGAGATTGTTTATATTCTTTATAGAGTTAGAAGTTATCTTCAGTATATTAAACTCTATGCTACTGTCTTACTGATACAGCTGATAGATTCAATTTTTGAATAAAAAAATTAGGTAAAGAAAATAAAAAAATGAATCTAATTGTTTAGATGTGACAATTTACACACACACACACACAGGTGGGGCAAAAGTAGGTTTACATTCTTCTATGGAAAATAATGCAATATTAATAAATAATACAAGAATAATATTCATATATGGTTATATATAACTAAAAAAACTATATAAAATTCTCTTGATGTAAAAATCTATCTATCTATCTATCTATCTATCTATCTATCACTTTGAAAAACAATACAGAAAACTGATTAAAGAGGATTTTGGAAAGAACAGAAACTATAATTATAATAGAGGCATGTAAGAGAATTCACTTTGAAAGAAAAGTTACCCTTGGGCAGTGGGAAATAATAGTGTGTGTGTTGGAGTGATAAAGTAAATGAAGAAAAAGGAATGAAGAAAAATAAAGTGGTGAACTGAGAATTAGGGCTCATTTTAGTTAAAGATTAGGTTTAATAACTAATATAATTCTGAAATTTAGTAAAGTGATGAGAAAAATATAACATCTGAAGTGTTCTTCCCATATTTAAAAAAAAACAGAAAATGAAAGAATATCCTATAATTTCCTAAAATTAAGTAATAAATAAAATGTATTGCGTCGCCATGGTAAACTAAAGTCAACTTAATTGTGTTCACCACGAAATACAGTTCAGTGCTTTCTCCTCTCTCTTTCTCTCTGTGTATATGTATAAATGTATATATATGCTTTGAGCACAAAATCAGAAAATGAGATTATATACAACTATTCTTGGGCAGAAACGTGTCTGCTTCTTAATGTAATATTGGATTGTTTCATACTGGCAATTTTTGCTTTAGAATATGTCTCATAATAAAATGTTTATTAATTACTCTTTTAAATTGAACCATCAAAATTTTGCATATTTATTTTCTACAAATTATACAAGGAATGTAAATGGTTTTTAATGAAGTGTGATGAATATTTAGAAATGGAATGAGAGAAATGTGTACATAAATCTACTTGGGAAACTACTGTGTAAGTTAAATATACATGTGGAATATTCTGAATTTTTAGTTGAAACAGGAATACTATGGAGATTATTCTGATATTAAAAAAAGATTCTGAGTCATTCTTTTTACTTATTTATTTGTGTTTGTTTTTTATTCTGAGTCATCCTTAAAAGAAAATATCTTCTAAGCAAAAAGCCTCAGTCAAACACTAATCGTCTCTCTTCTTCCTCATCTCCGTTATCATTCTTCTTACACTCCTGTGTGTGTTTTTTTTCTGTGCATATGCATGTTTAAGTTAAATCATTGACAAGGAAACTATCAGCCTTATGTTTCCACTAATGTTAGAAACAGCACATGGAATTTGTAATGTTAAACATAACAGCTGATCATATTGCAGAGGAGTAGAAAAGGAGAAAAAATGATGCCATTACCCATGCAAATGTGTGCCACATCTGTACAAAATTGTAATTTGCATGAATATGGCTAAGGCAAGCAGGATTACTGTCATTAGAGCAATGCTGTTTGCACTGCTATATAGTACTTAAGGTTGTATGGGTGTTTCCATTTATGATGCCCCCCTCTTTTTAAGGGTATATAATTTGGTTGTAATAATCTGCTTTTGGATGAAACATTACTACAAGTTCACAGAGGGGAGCAATTTTTAATTACAAAATTGTATTCAAATTGGTTCAGCTATCTTTCTAGCAAGAGTAAAACATTTAAGCATACTAACAAAAATTGTTTTCATTTCAAATATGAGTCATTTAAATTGAATTTGCAAAATGTGTTGGGTGTTTTCATGTTTAAGGTAGAAAACTAGTTTTATTGTAGCACTTTATGTTTTTTGAATTTGTGTAATCTTCCACTTGGATATATGTATATGTCATTTGTGCATTCTAGTTCTTGAAACACTTCCAAAATAAGTTATTTCAAGTAAATATTTTGTTAATAGTTTTATCATACCAAATCCTAATAAATTACATACTTTGTATTAATATACATAGGGTATCTTTAGCCTTTAACAAGACACAAGGTAGAACACAAATTAAAAAAAATTTTATAATAACTTTTGCCTGCTTATAAATATAACAAATTACTTTAGCACTTTAATGTGGCCAAGCAGCTTAAGCGATACAATAGGATTAAAAAAATAAAAGATGCAAGTATTACTCACAAGTAGGCAATTGAATAACTAGTCTATTGACTTTATGCAGGCTTTGGTTGGCAAGTGATGTTGGTTATAACACATTGGTTATAATAGCTTTCACCAACTTTATATTCAGAAAACTACAGGTATTTATATATACCCATATTCTCTGTCACATAACCATTGATAGAAGTAGGACCTAAACTAAAACTCACAATACTCACACAATTAATAGAGTCATTGGTTGTTGAACTAATTCAGATTATTTCCATAATATTCTTGGAAAAAGATAGTCATTTGTTAGTTTTTGTAAGCCCCCACAGCTGTCAAGAATTGTCACTGTGTAGATATACAATGTATAAGTGCTAAAAATCCATCCGTATTTGTAGATATATTCATCAAGATTCTTTAAGAAAATAGATGAGACCATTAATAGGAAAATTTGAAGAGAGTTTAATAGGGGACTATTTATGGCATGAATGGAATGCAGAGAAACCACAAGAAATAGTGCAGCCTCTTGAGATTAGTACCAGAGCAGATTTAAAATATATATTTTCTTGATTTTTTTTTTTTAGAGAGAGGAAGGGAGAGGGATAGAGAGATAGAAACATCTATGAGAAAGAAACTTCAACCTTCTGCCTCCTGCACACCCTCTATCGCAAGCGGGGCATGTATCCTGACAGGGGATCGAACTGGTGACCTCCCAGTTCATGGGTCAACACTCAACTACTGAGCCACACCAGCCAGACATGACAGAACAGATTTACTAACACACCTAGGTCTCAATGGCAAAAGGAAGGGATAGCTAATGGAACCTGGAGAGACAACAGAGAAGGGGGCAAATGTAGGTTGACATATTCCTATGGCGCTACCATCCCAAAGTAATCCCTCACAGAAAGAGCACACGAATGAAACACCTGGCCCTTACTTTGCTCATGGTCATGATCTTTTGTAATGTTCATCTTTGGCCATTGCAGCGGTAATCCAGAACAAGTTGCAATAGCAGTACTACATTTAAATAGCTGCAAATGTTAGCAAGTCATGTTGCTTTTGTTAGTATACATATTCATGCAGCGTTAATATACATATTCAGACGTTGAGTAACTCATCAATTCATTAATTCACAAATCACTTCCGTAGAGTGTATTAGAATAGGCAGTTTTGTAAGAGAAGTCGGCTATAACACAGTTTGTGCTGTAGAAGGGAGTAAACTGTGAAGGGGAGATAGCACCTACACACAGAGCTCTGTGATTCTGGCGCCCATGCCGTTTCAGTGGTACAAATTAAGTGCTATCAAGAGATGAGCAGTAAGGGCCTCATTCACAACGGACGTGGAGAAAGACTTACAGAGGACATGCTAAATGTGTCCATATTTCCTTAGTCAAAGGGTGGATTTTTCCTGCCCGAGGAAAAGTCTTTGTGGTACAAGAGTCTAAAAGGACATGGCAGTTCAAGGGATGTTTCATGTGGCAGCAGTGTTACTTAAAAAAATAAAATAAAATAAAAAATAAAGAATAGGCTTATATCTCTTAGGAGGGGAACCAGAATGTTGGTATATATGGAATTTGTGTTTTGTCAAATATGAAAAGTTTATGTTTTAGAATAAGAAAGTGGAGGCAATCATAGAGCCCATTGGAAAGATCAGAATGAGCTTGGACTCTTCTGGAGAGATTGCAGATGTTGAACAATCCCTTAGGAAACAACAGCAGTAAACCAAGGCTGAAATGGAATGGACACAAGGAAATAAAAAAAAGGAAACACCAAAATAAAGACTTCACAGTGTATTTCAGTGCTGTGTTTAAATGTGAAATAGCTGTTTTGAATCAACTCCAAAGGAAAAAAAAAAAGAAGAAATATTTAGATGGTCAATCGTATCACCATCTAACATCATGTCCTTCTGAATATGAAAGTTCCTTCCCAACATGCTTTTACAAAGCCAAGGGAGGCTGATCGCTTTCTGCTTTGCCTTCCTGCTGTTTCAACAAGTATCATTATCTCTAATCCCAGCCTTGCTCACCCTGCTGAGCGTCCAATAGCTATTAAAGATAGCTTTTTGCAGTATTAACTGAAGCCCTCAGTCCAGTGGCGGCATGTGGATATTTTGACAAATTTAAACCATGCATTTTTGAACAGCTTATTGCAATTTATCTGAAATATTTGGATATAAAAAAAAACACATATTTACCTTACTTGCCATGGAACACAGTGCTAGCAAGTTATATGCTGTTCTTATTTGGGGATTGAGACTGATTAGGAAAATGTATTTATTTTGTATATATGTAAATTGGTTTTGCAAAATAAAATATACTAATGTCATAATCATGACAACACAGGAATCAATAGCATTGATGATATCTAAAATAACTAGTCATGTAAAAAACTAGGATGTTACTAGAAATTACAGACTCTCCTATAACCCCTTCTTAAAAGTTCATATAAACATGGGCTTCTTAGTGCAACTATTGAGGCTGAAATCCTTTCCCCTCTAGTCTTTATCCCATCAGATAAGGGAGCTGAGCTAAAATCCATGAGAGAGGCCTGCAGTTGAAAGGGCTGAAAAATGGCCCTTGTTGCAAGCCACTCTGTCCTCTTTGGCTTTCTGCGGCCAACTCTGTTCAACTTAACAGTTGGTCTTGTTGATCTTTAAGTTCTCTTCCAGATCCCACAATTCACCTACAAATGTGCATATGTTGGTACTATGAAGGACATACTAAAATAGAATTTCAAAATGCAAATATGTTATATGTCTATGAGGTGAATTTAGAAGATGATTATGCTTCATAATGGCAATATGTGAAGATCAAGGTTTTGTCTACACCAAGCAATGAAGCAGATTACACACACACACATACACACACACACACACACACACACACACACACCCCTTCCCCCAACACACACACCAGTCAGTAAGAAGCATATTTTCAAACATCTGGATCTTTTACATTATGGAGACCAAAACATCCAGATGTTTTCACAGTTTTAGTGCTAAGCATATTTTAATACACCCCTTGAGAATCTCAATATTACTAACTCCCTAAAAGAGGAATATATGTAAGGTGTGTGTGTGTGTGTGTGAGAGAGACAGAGGGGGGAGGAAAAGAGAGAGGAGAGAGGAGGGAGAGAGAAAGAGGAAATGGAAGAGGGAGAGGAAGAGGGAGAGGAAGAAGGAAAGGGAGAGGGAGAGGGAGAGGGAGAGGGAGAGGGAAAGAATGGAAAATTCCACCCACCTACTCCACAGAGAATAACAGTGTATCCTAAAACCACTTGCAGAAAAAAAAATGAAATAAATTTTCCATTTCTCTACCTTAATGTCATCTTGACTTTAGTCTCAGACTTAAAGGAAGGCTTTATTATCATGACTTCATCCCTACACTGTCAAAGAATATTCATTTCAAACCTAATTCTGTCTATAATTGAGAGAGAGAGAGAGAGAGAGAGAGAGAGAGAGAGAGAGAGAGAGAGAGAGAGTTTTCACAGTGTCTTGTGACTTACCCCGTATTTTATTCTACTTGAATTCGTGTTCTCAAATATAAATTAACCTGCAGTATTCTTTCATCTCTCACTGAGAGCCCTCTCAGTGAGCTGCAGAACTACTTGGGTCACCAAAGAAGTCTGCTTTCCTGACTTGTCAGTTCAAGTTACTGTAGAAAGGACAACTCTTAAAAATGCATGACTTCATGTGGTCAGATGTGTCAAAAATGCTTTAAAATAATACAGTCCTAAGAACCATAGGGGGTGGGAGGCAACAACAAAAGAATCACTGGTATTTTCTCCTCTTTCCCATATTTACAGCCGGAGCTATAAAGGCGCATCAGGCACACATGTGAGATGCAGTCATTTTCTCTAAATCAGTTTTGTCAAAATGACTGCATTTACTACTGTTACCCTTACTAATCATCTCAATACCTACTGCTGGGGTGCATATCTCTAAATGCCCATGTGCTTTGACCTGGGGGCCATTCTTGTTCTAATCGTAAAATGAGGAAGGATGCTGTTGAGTGTAACTTCTTAGAGACCATGGTCAACGCTTTGGGAACAATCAGGACAGAAAGTGCATTTTTGAGGGAATCCTTTACAATTCTTAAAACAATTCCACTTTTGATCTTAAATGAAAAGCATGAAATAATACTGAATAACTAACAGGGTTGCTTAATTATGCTGACACTTTTTCAAAGTTGTGTCAGTGCGCATTTTACTGGAATGCTCTGTGTTACGTGAGGGTTTAAATAGTTAAGAGGTAGGAAATATTTTTACCTTCTAGTATCTGGTCGAATTACTGTGCTTATTATGCACCTATTCATGAGGAAAATATCCTCCATTTGTATGCTTCAGAGTCTACTAGTCTGAGCATTCTTTCTCTTTAAAGATGTTCATTTTGTGTTGTAGTTTAAAAGTCACATTCCATGTCCTACCCTCTATTCACAGAAGGTACCGAATTCAGCAAAAATGTGTGCATTCGTTATTGTAGACAAAGCCTTCTGTACTCACACAAATTAAATAAATTGGTGTACAATGATGTAATCTATGCCCTCAGAAGCTCCTTGGTGTGTCAATGTGGGTTTTGTTCACAAGTGGTTGCAGTGCCTCTCTGCAGGTGCAAATTTGAAAGCGCTTTCAGAAACATAACAAGCCATCTCATTCCTAAAGATGATTAGTACGTTAGCCTGAAAATTTCATAGTGCAAATTATATTTTATTTCTGGATACTCATAGAGGTCTAAATTGAAGTAGACTGTCATCATTTTCTTAGCCTAAAAGCACTCAAGAAACTAAACAGGTATTTTTCTTTGTCAATTCGGGCCTATCATATCTGTGGAGAATAGGTAAACAGTTGGCAAGGAACTCCCTCTTGTGGTCAAACATTCTTAATTAGAAAAAGAAATCTGTACTCAGCGGATGGTCTAGATTATTAAAACGTGGGTCACTTGTAACCATTAAGATGAACAATACTGATATAAGGGGTTTTACAGGAGCAATTCATTGCAAATTAGAGCTTAATTCTGTAACATATGCTCTTGATTTTTCCTAAAAAACAGAGCTTTGCACTGCTATTCAGGATAAATCCACTTTGAATTTTAATTTCTAAGGCTTCTTATAATTTTTATAACATCATGCAACATTTTAAAATCATGTGTGCACAGTTACATATAAACATATGCATGCGTGACATATCTATACCAGGCATAGAGAAGATAATATTTATGAACTGAGTATTGGAAGAAGTTCACATCCTCTTTGTTCAAATGTTCTTACAGTTTATGTTCCTAGAACCGTAGATACTGCAAAGGTTTTTTCAAGCAGCAGGAGAAACAGTTCCATATGCTGTTAACCAATGCTCACCAGAGTACACGTGGCGACAGCATCTATTGTCAGAGGCAATAAATGCCTGTCATCCAATCGGAGATGTCCCAAACGCTTATTATGAATGAGGCAAATTACTAGGTACATAATGAAGCTCACAAATTATAATTTTTTTCCTGATCGTTTGACTTGAGCAGTTCCTCCAGCCACTTCACAAGATCGGTAATAGACACTATCTGTCCTCATACTGAGTGTGCAATTCATTTCCATGATATCAAATTAAAACCTGATGCCAGAAGCCTGGGACAGAGCTTATCTCCTGACAGCACATCAAAGGTCAGGAAGAAGGCCTGCCCAGAGCAGGTCGCTGCTGCCAGTTCAAATACGAATGACACACTCTGAACCAGGTTCTTTTGGGAATGACTTTCAATACGAGCAGAAGAAGGCTCCAAAGTTGAATTGAGTCATTATTTAAGGAGAAGAGAGAAAGAGAGAGAGGCTGATCATAAAAGTTCCACAGTCTGTTGTGCAAGAAATTTGTACGTGCAGAGAGTGCTATTTCTGTATGTTGCTGGTTCCAACATTCCTGCCTGCTGAAAGTTAAACGCTTAATGATGATCAGCCAATGATGCTCTTATACCTTCTTTACACAAACTAAGGAAAAATATGCATGAGAGGATGGAATTTTTGCTCACATTTCCTAGCTGCTCTTATTAAGTCCTGTTGACTATGGTGTATTTTATATTTAAATTGTTTTCCCATTTTGTTATAGATACAAACTAAGCATGTTCACTAAAGAAAAATCAGAAGTGTACAAATTTTTAAAAACAGTCTCAAAACATGGTTAACCATGTGGTAGTATTAATAACATTATTTCACAGAAATAATTTCTGAGTTCATAGGTGGGTTTATTTGTTTTTTTAGTCTTCTCAATTTTAACATCAGTATAATTTCTAAAAATTTTCTATTAATAACTATAATATAGTTACCAAACCTCTATAGCTGGAGCCTTTCAGATAGCTCCCTACTTTTTAAATATTAAGAGAAAAAAGATAGCATCGATCAGACTGTCAAGCCTCAGAGGGAAAGTAGAGGAGGGTGGGGATAAGGGGAAAGATCAACATAGGACTTGTATGCATACAAGTATGCCTACATATAAGCCTAACCAATATGCATACATATAATCCTAACCAATGGACACAGACACCAGGGGGTGAGGGCATGATTGGGGGGGTGGAAGGGCAATGGGGCAATAAGAACACATTTGTAATACCTTAATCAATAAAGAAAAAATAATAAAAAGGTATATATTTGGATAGTTATATCTTTACTCACATGCCTAATTATTTAGAAATACAATGTATTCTCAAATTAGCAAATTATCCTATATAATAAAAGGCTAATATGCAAATAGACTGAAAGGTGGAACAGCCAAACAACCATTCGCTATGATGTGCATTGACCACTGGGGTCATGCGCAGAACATGGTGTTGGCTACAGGATGGTGGAGCAGATGAGTGGGGGACTCCAGACCAAGGTGGGGCACAGGTTGCTGTCATTGGGGTGAGTCTTTGGAACTTACTGAAAATTATTTGCTCCCATGTGCCATGGTCCTGCCTGGCATTCACACCTGCTGCAGAGCCAGCCCTGTTCACACCTGCTGCCCAATTGCCCCTCAAAGCTTCTCCACCTCCCCCTGCTCCTGAGGGGCAGCAACTGCCACTGCATGCACCCACAGCCGGTGCTACTCCTGATTGCTTGGTGCCATCAGTGGGTGCAAGTGGTGGCTGCCAGCCCCGATCAAGTAAATCTTGATTGATCTTTTTACCGACCTTTGAGACTGTCTGCTACCAGTTTGCCATGCGTAACAGAGGGCAAATATGTATATCTAAAATTGAATAAAAGCTTGGGGTCCAGGGCTCGGGGAGCTTCTCCTCTAGAGAAAAGTTTCCACCTGGTCCCCATGCCTTTTAAATTCATATTTCTTGTCTAGTGTTTTCATTTGTGCGTGGCCCCTTCAGATCCTGAACCTTTGCTGCAAACGGATGTACAGGCACATATGTAGGCAAAACTATCTATCAAATATTTATCTACCTTTATAGCTACTTTTAAATTGAGTACATTAAATCTAAAATTCAACTCATAGTAGACAGTATAATTATTTTTTATACCATTGAAAAATCTCCACCAATTATAAGGTTTTTTTTTTAATGAGTTCTTTTTATAAAAAATGTTTTATTAATTTCAGAGAGAGGAAGGGAGAGAGATAGAAACATCAATGATGAAAGAAAATCATTGATTGTCCACCCCCCCCCCCCACATACTCCCACATTGGGGATCTAGCTTGCAACCCAGGCATGTGCCCTGACTAGGAATCAAACCCTGAGCTCCTGGTTCCTTGGCCAATGCTCAACCACTGAGTCACAGATGCTGGATGTCAAGTTCTTCTTTTAAGGACATTAAAATTTAGAATCAATGCCTTAAAATCAATGTGTATGTAGTCAGAGGTATATGGTGTGTGTATGTATGTATGTGTGTGTGTGTGTGTGTGTATATATATATATATATCCCTATTTCCCCGAAAATAAGACAGTGTCTTATATTATTTTTTGCTGCCAAAGATGTGCTAGGTCTTATTTTCAGGGGATGTCTTATTTTTTCATGAAGAAGAATACAGTACACATTTATTGTTAAATGAAAATAAAGGAAATTTATTACCTGTATATGGTACAGTAGTACGGTAGCTGTCAACACAAACCTGACAAACTGTGAATCCTGCAGTATCAAGAATTTACTCATTTATTCAATGACAATCATGTCATCTTCTTCTGGAACATCATCATAACAATCCAATTCCTGAATTTCCTGGTGAATTTCTTGTGACTCCATTTCTTTCAGAATCAGTGGAACAAATCTCTCATGTTTAGCCTAGGGGGGGCCTTATTTTTGGGGGGATGCCTTATATTTCACTCAGAAGGAAACCTGTAAGTAGGTCTTATTTTCGGAGGATGTCTTATTTTCAGGGAAACACGGTATATACATACACACACACTTACATGTAACGTTATACATATACACATATTATAATTCTGGCCATGGTTTTAATCAGTCTTTAAAATAATTTATTTAATTTAACTTAACAGGAATACACTTCACACCTTGGCACTTTTTTTTCCTGGAATGTATGTTATGTGTCTATGCTTTAATCACCTATAGGTTATAAAATTATTAAATATAAATACACAAAGTATCTGCAGGTAAGAAAAAAAATAAGCACATTTTTTTCTACAGTAAGCCTTTGGCTTCTGCAAATATTTTAAAGAGCTAGGAAATGTTTCTTTCAAATATTGAACAAAAATATATAGCTGGTCTACATTGTCTCTTCTATGTCTATGGCAGACATTGCTACCTGATTGAGTCTAAGATGCCATGAATCATTAGACACACCATCATTTTGTGTTTGATTAAAAAAATACTATGCCAATTAGACTATGACATGTCATTGGTTGTTAGACACACCTTAATTCCAGAGAAGGAAAAGTATCAATCCCAGCATATATAAAATATTATAATCAATCATTAAATCTGAATACAGCCTCTGATTATTTTGCAAGGCAACATTCCTTACAGGAATACCATGAAGGATAATTTTGATATGGAAATGATTGGATGCTGAGAATTGCCTCTGATGACAATAGGAAATTTGAAACCCCATAGTGAATGAATAGGTGAAAATCTTGCTATATGATAAATCTAGAAAATTATGTGCCACTCTGATCTTTAGCTTTTGAAAAAGTTAATTTACTGAAGGAATTTCCCATAAGCATATCTCTCTAATTTCATTTGGTTACCAACAATAAACTAGAATTTATATGAAAAGAAGGAAAGAAAAATAGAGAAAGAAATATAGCATTAACCAAGTTTCCTTATGTTAGGGCCTGAACATATGTATTTCATGTGTAGTTTTAATTTGATAATCCCAGGAGCCTGAAAAGTTTGACCTACTCATTTTTACTGATAAAGAACCTGAAGCTTGGGTTAATGAATAACTTACTTAAATTCACACATGTGAGGGTGCAACTGCTGAGGTTAATATCCAAACCTGATTTTAAACCTTAGGTCTTCTCTACTACCTCAGAACACCACTCTGAAATTTACTATAATATATAAGAATTTGTCTCCACAAATTATTCAGAAAATTAAGGAATATCCCCCTATAATGAGAACTGGAATTGCTTGCTGGGGTCTATTTATAGGATTTATATTTAATTTTACCTCCTATATTCTGATTATTTGTCTATTTCTTGACACTTCTATACAGAAAAACTTGCTACTGATACCTGATCATTACTGGGACTCCCATAAATATTCCTACTCATTCTTCTTCACCTTTGGCTATAGATTTTTGTAAATTACAACTTATTTCAGATGTTGGGGCTGCAGCTATTCGACTTCCTCCACGTTCTCATTTGGATCGACTCAACTGTCTTTCACATACACACATTTAGCACGATGGAATGATTCTGAATTTCTAACCTAGCCTATCACATTCTTTATGGAAGAACTATGTCTTTTCTTTTTAAAAACAATACAGTTCAGCCCAATTAATACAATTTTATGTTTTAAAATTACTGAACTACTTCTCGTGATGTCATTGCATGTTGGGGTGAAGAAGAATTAGGAAAAAAAACACGAGTGAAAATAACTCAGTGAGCCATAATATTTTTAGAGAGACTGTCTTTACTTTCAGAAAAACCAACCTGTTCATTCTAAGAAGACATTTTGTTCTTTGTAGAACATGCTACTTCATTTTAAGGCTTTTCTGTGAGAAGAAGTTGTTCCCTCTGGTGCCTGAAACTACTACATAAGCCTATTGTGATTTTTTTGGTGGGAACCATGACTCTCTTGGGTGTATTACTCTGGCTTAAAGTGGCCCCTCAATTGTAAGTGATCAAATTGCTACATGGGCCATTTATACAGAGGTGTTTCTTTTTGAAGTAAGAGTGAAATCAAGTGTTTTTTTGTGCCACACCAGGGACCCAACATGCTCCAATAGATAAGCCACTGGCCTAAGGATGTGGGATACTTTATACTTTCATTTTGCTCACATGCCTTCTTATCTATTTAGAGCCATGTAATTAAATCTTGTTAATTTGAATTCAGAGACATTAAAACTACCCCCAAAATTAAAAAAATAGATATTTAATTTTAACTGAAATTGAGCAAGTACTTACACAACTTCTTAATTGATTAAAAAAAAAAAACATGACAACAGTGGAAATATTTTTTTAAGGAGAGAGAGTATTTTAAGAACAGGAAAATAAATAAAGCTGCTTTAGTATCAGTGGCTTTAATCTGGATTTAAAGTGTCTATGAATGGTGAAATGGTGACAGTGGGAATGGAGGGCTCCATGACCTTGTCAAGATTTTCAAACTATCTAATGAAAATCAGGGATAAGGGTAAACAATAAAGTAAATTGTTAATTTCTTTGATTTTGACTGAAATTTAATTAACCATCTGTCATGATACTACTATTCATAATATTTAAAAGATTCAATTGGTGGTTATATGATATTTAATTTTTAAATAAGGAAATATTAATTAATGCAGGTTGATAAGCAGATATATTTTTAAATACAGGATCCATGAAGGGAAAATACTAAAAGGGATGATTAATAATAAAATTATTTGAGCTTCAAAGAATCACAAGAGAATATTTTGTTGGGAATTTTTCTATTTATGGTCACCTGGGATATTTGCTTATATATTTTTTTCTTCTCTTCTTATCTGGCTTTGGTTTAAGGGTAATGTTGACTTCATAACATTGAGTTGAAATTGTTCCCTCTTCAAGTTTTTCAATGAGTTGAAAAGGATTGATATTAATTCTTCTTTAAATGTTTGTAGACTTTACCAGTGAAGCCACCTGGCCGTGGCAGGTTTGTGATTACTAATTCAATATTCTTCCTAGTAATTGGTCTGTTCAGATTTTCTGTTTCTTCATGATTCAGTCTCAGTAGGTTATGTGTTTCAAGGAATGTATCCATTTCTCAGAGTTATTTAATTTGTTGGTATATAATTGTGCCCAGTATTCTCTAATTCTTTGTGGTATTATGGTATTAGTCATAATGTCTCTCTTTCATTTCTGATTTATATATTTGAGTCTTATCTTATTATCTTAGTTATTCTAGCTAAAGTTGGTCAAAATTATGTTTTCAAATAAAGCCTGTGTAGAAGGAATGAAATCATAAAGACGAGACCAGAAGTAAACAAAATAGAGTTCAATAAAACAATACAGAAGATCAATTAAACCAAGAACTTGTTCTTTGAAAAGATAAACAGGACAGATAAACCTATAACCAATATCACCAAGAAAAAAAGAACGAGGACACAAAATCATAAGTGAAGGAGGAAGAGTAATAATTGACATCACAGAAATACAAATGATTATAAGAAAATACTATGAACAATTATATGCCAACAAATTTGACAATCTTGAAGAAATGGATAAGTTTCTAGAAACACAATCTTTCAAGATTGAACCAAGAAGAAACTGAATTTGAACAGACTGACTACAACCAATGATGTGAAAGCAATATTCATATATCTTTGATATAAATAAGAAAATTATAAGAATTAGGCTCTAAAGATAAATATAAGTATAGGCTCTTCTTATATGTATGCCTATGCATGTATGTTTAAATATAAACATGTCATATTTTCTTATCTATTCTGTCAATGGACACTTAAGTTGTTTATATATTTTGGCTATTGTGAACAGTGCTGCAATACATAGTCGTGCAGATATCTCTTCCAGATAGTGATTTCACTTCCTTTGAATATGTAAACAGAAGTATGATTGCTGGATCATGTGGCAGTACTATTTTGAATTTTTTGAGGAAGCTCCATACTGTTTTCCATAATGTCAGTACAATTTACATTCCGGCCAAAGTATAGAAGGGTTCCCTCTTCTCTGCATCCCTGCCAACATTTATTATCTTTTGTCTTTCTGACATCTCACTGTGGTTTTCAGTTACATTTTCCTAATGATTAGTGATGTTGAGCACCTTTTCAGATACCTGTGACCTCAGTGAATGCATAAAACATATAGGTAAAGGAGTTGGGATCCATATTAACTCAGCTTACAGCTTTTAAATTTTAGGGTTTAAAGTTCTTTACCTAAACTTTAATCCTGTAAACCACAACTGTTGTTCAAAGATTTTTTTCATTTTTTCAATTTAATAATTGTCATAAAAAATTATATAGATAATAAACATTTGCCCCCTACCTTTAATAAAAACTTATATTTTTCTCTTTTATTCTGCTTCCCTCCTTCCACTTCTCCCTCCAAACTCTCTCTCTCATCCATCCATCCATCCACATCTAACTACCCACCCACCTACTTATGTATCATCCACCCATACTCAAGGGTCCAGAAAAATATCTCCAAATTACTACAAATCACCGGAGACTATACAAAAACACTTCTGTTGTGTTTTTAAATGGATGACTAAAATAGTTTTATATTTAAAAATTTACTAATGGGGTATTAGATATTTGTTAGTATTTAAGAATATAAACTAAATAATTTATTATAACTATTACATTGTATAATAATATTATAGTATATTCTTAAACCATATACACATAAAAATATTGTTAAAGATATGTGATATCTTAAGTGTCTGAAGAGTCTGAATAAAATATATATTATTCATTTCCCCCCAAGTTTACTTTTCTACATCTAACAATTCAAAGTTTAAGGTACAGTTATGATTTAAATAAGTAGTAGAATGCAGTACAGTCCACAAGATAGTTACTAACTCAAAATTCCAAAAGAATTTTACTTAAGACTCAAAACCCTGCAAAAAACCCAAAGGAATATTTATATACTGCAGTAGGATACTACAGTCTTCATAAACTCCCTTTTCATACTCTAAAATCAATTGAGTTCTATTCCTTTATGCATCTATCAATTCTATGGAAAAATGCTCTTATAAAAATCAATGTGCAAAATAACTTTTTTATAGCCTTTTTTTGTCTCTTCAAAAGAGTGTTTGATATTTTATTGTAAATATCAAGTGCTCCTGATGATCAAAATGTAAAAATTGTTTCTAACATTTTACGAATAAAAGAAACATGACATCATCTTGATGTCATGAGAAAAAGTTTCTATTTCATCTCCCAGGTGCAAATATACTGTTTAAGAATTTATTTACAAGTACCAAAAAAATATTTACTTTTGAAAAATTATATTGAACATTTTCATAAACTCTTAATTATTTAACTAATCTGAAAAATAATTAATATTTATTTTTTACTTTAAGTCAGTTTGAAGTTTATTTTAAAAATGTCATATGTTTGCCACTTGTACACAGTATAAAAAGAACAAAACTAAAGGATTAAGGTGAAAGTTAAGGTGCAATTTTAGAGTAGTAGATTATTTTTCAAGAGGAAAAAAATATTAAGCACATACTTAAGTGTTGAAAACCTCAAGTCAAATCCCACTATGTCTTTCCAAAGCAGGTTAAAATTTATTCACTGTGGTTAAACTGAATTTCATATTTTTTTTAGAAATAAATAGCAAAGTTAGCTGATTGATATTAAATGTGTATTTTGTTTGTATCACTTATTTGATCAATTTGAAGTGTATAAAATCCACCCAAAACTGACTTTGTCAAAGGCATAATAAAAGAACCTAAACTGAACCTATATTGAGAAAATGGTTATTTCATCTCCAGAATATTGAGTTATCTCCAGAAGAGAATTCAAGGGCGAAGTATAGAGAGCTGTTTTGATTAAACCCTGAACAATAAGCATTAATTTTCCCCTACTGTCTCTTCTCCTTGCTCTTCTTTCTTGGTTCTTTTGCTTTCTCTAATTAAGAATTGAAATCTTGCTCTGGCAGGATGGCTCAGTTGGTAAGAGGCTGTGGGTTTGGTGCAAGAAAGGGAGGCAGGTAGAGGATCACTCTCTCTCTCATATCCATGTTTCCCTCTTCCTCTCTCTAAAATCCATAAGCATATCCTCAGGTGAGGGTTTGTGGATTTGTGTTTTGTTTTGTTCCAAGAAATGATTTGAACTTTCTGAAAGAAAAATAGCTATTTGAAAGAATATGACTGATTTGACTTCAATGGCTCTGATTAAAGAAGTGGTCCATAGGCAAAGATGAATAATTTCTAACTAGAAATTCCTTTGTTGATATAACATAATTCTAATATGTGCTTCAAAGGAGTTCATAAGTTAAAGTCTTTGGATAATAAAACAATAGTTAAGTGAGCCATACTCTTGGATTACTTATTTTAACAAATATTTGCATTATCGTTAGGTCTTTCAGATACCAGATATATAAGCTAGATATTTTTTATTATTAAAACCATTTATACATTTTAATTCTAAAAGAAGTTGTCTTTGCTTGTTTGTTTGGGTTTCTTTATTTGTTTTAGAAAGGAATTACCCAGTTTCCTTTCATTCTTTCACCTTTTCATTTAGTAAATACTAATCACATGCAAAGATCACAGTGCAGTTCCTTGAACTGGAAATATATTCAGTGAAAAAAATAAACAAGGTTGTCAAGAAAAAGTCTCAGATTCAGAAAAGGGCAAAAGGTAATACTGGTTATCCTGTCAGTGAAATGCTCACATTGACTAGTGCATCTTTGGAGATTATCTGATTTTATAGAGCTGTGCATTTTTAATTGTCTTTGACATATGGA
Source organism: Pipistrellus hanaki (assembly GCF_964339955.1). Lineage (NCBI taxonomy): Eukaryota > Metazoa > Chordata > Mammalia > Chiroptera > Vespertilionidae > Pipistrellus > Pipistrellus hanaki. The sequence continues at coordinate 45,835,567 of NC_140506.1, read as the reverse complement.
ATAAAAATAAAATTATATAAAATGGAAAATACAACCAATTGCTGATCATGAAAATACAAATGAGTATTCCCAAGTAATAGTAAACCTAAGTCAAATTCTCATTCCTACAGGTTGTAACATGTGACTTATTCCCTCAAGTAATGAGTTAAGTAATAAAATCTTTGACACATGGTCAATTGATATTTGATGAAAGTAATAATTTTACCATTTTGAAATTTTATTTAAAATATTTTTGACATTTATTTCTATTGGATCTTATATAAATTTTAAAACTTAAAAAGAGAATTCTTTCATTTTCATTAATAATAATGGATATAATAAAATAGTTTCTATGAAAGGCAGAAAGTTCTATCAGCACAAAAAATGTAAATGGATAGAATGTTTCAACTGTCTTAGCTTCTAAAACAAATCTATTTATTTTGAAAGACCCAAAAGTAAGGATATATTGTTTTCTTGGTTTCTAGTGCCTTTTTTTTTTTTAACTTTGGTAAGGACCAATAAGATTGTATAATATTTGGATAGTGATTATTTTTAGTTAACCTGAAGTGAAAGTATACATATTGTTTACAGAGTTGATGATAAGTATAGCTGAACACCCACCGTGCAGTTTACAGGATCCAGCTGGTTATTATAAGCTTTTATGAATAGTCTATAAAATTTAATAGATACCCATTTCAGGTACCTTACTCCCAGAGCCATAATCAGGTAGGAAATCAGCCCACTTGAAAGAAAATGTTACAGTATTTAATCACAAACCTTGACAATATTAGGATCTGATATTCAGTAGTGATATCTGTCAATGCTAACATACTAAAGATTTTTATAAGCTTGAGTAGTGTCATAATTAAAGATACTGGTATACATTTTTTTTCTGAAAATATCTGAAATTTTACCAAGTACTCTCAAATAATTTTTTAAGTTTTTTATTCTACATTTTATTAATTAATTACTTAGGGAGGTGGGAATTCATATAAAATAACTTTAAAAATAATTTTATTATGTACTGATCAGAATACTCATTTCATAAGATTGTTCAAGGAAATGTAACATATAAGCTATTTATATGATGAAAAAAATTTAAATACGTCTTATTGATTTTTTTACAGAGAGGAAGGGATAGGGATAGTTAGAAACATCAATGAGAGAGAAAAATCAATCAGCTGCCTCCTGCACACCCCTGACTGGGTATATGCCCACAACCAAGGTACATGGCCTTGACCAGAATCAAACCTGGGACCGACCCTTTAGTCTGCAGGCCGATGCTCTATTCACTGAGCCAAACCGGTTCGGGCTGCATAATGAAAATTTTGATATTATAAACATTTGTTTTTCAAATTTTATGAATAATTTCTGAATATAGTTAGCACATGAACAATATGAGTTCTGACTTAAAAATTTGCCGTATGAAAATTCCTATTCCGTATTATGACCTCAGAGGACTTCCAGTTAAGATGGTAGTGTAGGTAAACACTGTGAACACCTCCTCCCATGACCACATCTAAATTACATCTAAATTACATCTAAATTACAGAACAATCATCATTGATAACCACCTGAAGACTAGATGAACAGAATTCCTATAATTAAAAATATAAAGAAAAGCCATGAGGGGATAAATGATGATGAGAAAAATTAAATTACTTAAATTTAAAAATTAATACAAATTAAAATTTAAAAAAAGAAGAAGAAAAAGAAGCTACATGGAAACTGGTAGGAGGGGCAAAGATGCAGAATGTGTTGGCGCACACCCATGGTGTAGTGATTAAGAATAGGAAGGATATCTTGGATACAGTGATCCCCTCTTAGGAGCAAGGGGTCCCAGCCCAAACCAGGCTCCTCAGCATAGGCCTCCAGTGCCAGGAAGAAGAGTCATAACATCTTGCTGTGAAAAGCTGCAGCAATTGAGTCTGAGTGAGGTATAGAATTTAGGGAGAACTAAGTCTTAAAGGACCCAAGTTCAGAATCAGTAGCTCAAATATTCACTAGTTCTGGGTTCCAGCACAGAGTCAGAAGCTTACAAAGTGACAGGGACATTCTGGGAGAAACTGAACTATCTTCAGGTTGAAGGATAGAAGGGAAGGGGTTGGAAAGATTACTCCAGGGATGGAAGTACTGGCAGACACCCTTGTTCCTTTGTTGAGTCTTCCCCCACCCAGCCTACCTAGTGCAGGTGAGTGCCAAATCTGAGTGTTTCATTAACCTGGCTACCACTGTTCATTTCACCCTGCTCCAGCCAATTTGTGCACCCAGCCAAACCTATTCCAGTGGCTCCTGCCTAGGCTTGTGCCTTGACTTTCCTAAAGTATATCCAAGGTCTACAAACATTAAACAAGCAGCAGCTGTTCTCCATGTGCCCTCTACCTCTGGCTAAGCTAACTCAAGCCCAGCACAAGCAGTAACTAGTCTCAATTTGTACTGTAAGCCCTATCAGGTAGCCCTAAGCCTGGAATAAGCCACAACCAATCTTAGCTTAGAATGTAGCCTCAAACAAAATAACCACAAACTGGGCACAAGTGGCAGCTGGACTCAGCTGACAACGTGGTAGACATCAAAGGGTCTTAAGCCCAACAGTGGTGGCAGCCAGCCTAGGTTGACAGAATAGCCTCTCTCAAGAACCTCCAAGCCCAGGACAAGTGGAAACCAATTCCATACCACATTTTAGACCATACCAGATGGTCCTTAGATAGGCACAAATTATGGATGAACTTGACCTGCACCAGAGTCCCTCCCAATAGGCTCAGAACCAAAAAACCTGTCAGCCAGCTTCAGACCACACCAGTCCATAACCTAACCAACTCCAGAAATGACATACTTGAAATTCCCCCACAGAACAGTTTTTCCAATGTAGTCATGACCAACACTCACAGCCAGCCAGCCTAAGGGTCAATCCTATGCACAGAGGTGCCACCAGAAACCCATGCTTCTAAAAATAGGAGAGCACAAACAACCAACATAAGGGACAGTTCTTAAACACTCAGCTCAGGTGACCAGGGAAACTAAATAACTAGGTCATATAGGATAGTTACTACATTAGGCCACTCTACCAAGACTAGGAGACAGAGCAGCTCTACCTAATATATAGAAACAAACATGGAGTCTGACAAAATAAGGAGACAAGCATGTCTCAACTGAAAGAACAGAACAAAACTTCAGATAAACAAAATGGCGACAAGCAATCTATCGGATGTAGAATTCAAAACACAGGTTTTAAGAATGCTCAAATAATTAAGTGGAAAATAGGTTAACTCAGTGTGAATTTCAATAGAGTCGGAAACAAAAATGGAGATTGAAAACATGAAAAAGAACCAGTCAGGAATGAAGAACAGAATAACTAAAATAAAGAATACATTAGAAGGAATTAAGAGTAAATTAGATAAAGCTAAGGATCAGATCAGCAATCTGGAAGATAAGGTAACAGAAAACACCCATGCAGAACATCAAAAATGAATAAATTTTAAATAAGTACAGTGTGAGGGAAGTCTGGGACAACATTAATTGTACCAACATTCACATCATTAGGATACCAGAAGGAGAAGAAAGAAGAGACTGAACACACATTTGAAAAAATAATGACAAGAAACTTTCCTAATCTGAAGAAGGAAATAAGCATACATGGCTAGGAAGTGCAGAGTCCCAAACATTATGAACTCAAAGTTGCCCACGCCAAACACACCATAGTTAAATGCCAGAGTTTAAAGACTAAGAAGGAATCTTAAAAGTAGAAACAGAAAAGTAGTTAATAACATAAAATGGAGTTCATAAAATGACCATCAGCTGACTTCTAAACTGAAACTTTGTAGGTCAGAAAGAATTGGCATAAATATCAGTGATGAAAGGCAAATATTTATAACCATGATTGCTCTAATCAGAGAGTCTATGATTTAGAATTAAACAAGAAATAGTTTCTCAGACAAGTAAAAGCTAAAGCAATTCATCACCACTAAACATGTACTCTAAGACATGTTAAAGTGATGTCTTTTAGAAGAAAAGATCAAAATAGAAATAAAATATACTAAAGAAAAATTCTCACTGTCAAAGATAAGCATGTAGCAAAAGCTGTGAATCAGCCTATTCTAAAGATAGTATAAGGGTTAAAATAAAAGTAGGAAGACCATAATTAATTATAAATTGAGGGATATATGTAAACACAAAAAAGTAAAAAATGACAAAAATAAGCAAACATGGAGGAGGAGAGCTAAAATTGTAGAAATGTTAGAATGGGTTCCAACTAAAGCAACCACCAACTTAAAATACACTGATGTTAGCATAGCTTGGAATGTATGAAGTACAAGGTTATCACAAACCAAAAATCAAAAGTGCTATACAAGAAATAAAGAGACAGAAATGCAAACATAACACTGTAGAAAGCCATCAACTTACAAGAGAAGAAAGCAAAAGAATAGAAAGGAAGAGAGAAAAGCCATAAAAACAAACCAGAACAAAATTGATAAATGGCAATAACTACATACCTATCAATGATTACTTTAAATGTAAATGGACTAAATGATAGAATCAAAAGACTTAGGGTGACTGAATTAATAAAAATAACAAGACCCATGCATATGCTGCCAATAAGAGACCCAGTTCAGATCAAAAGACACATATAGACAGAAAGGAATGGGATTAAAATTTTCACGCAATTAGAAACAAACAAAAAAGCTGGGGTGGTACCCTAGCTGGTTTGACTCAGTGGATAGAGAGCCTGCCTGTGGACTGAAGGGTCCTGGGTTCGACTCTAGCCAAGGGCATATGCCCAGGTTGTGGGCTCGATCACCGGTGTGGGACATGCAGGAAGCAGTGAATCAGTGATTCTCTCTCATCATTGATGTTTCCATTTACCCCTTCCCCTTCCTCTCTGGGAGAAGAAAAAAAAAAGCTGGTTAGCAAAACTTATTCAAACAAAATAGATTGTAAAACAAAGGCTATAATAGGAGATTCTAAATAAAGTGAGAGAATGTGTTTTTAAATGTCATAAATATGTCACTTGAGCTGGTTTATTTTTGTATCCTCAGCCTCAGAATCACAAAACAGAGTAGAGGCTCAATACATAGTCATCGGCTAGATAACTGAGAGAGAGGTCTTCAAGCTGGAGGAGATTACTTGGAGGTTTCCATATTCATTTTTCCCCTCTCTCTACTATGGGTTGTTTGAGATTTTCTAGTTCTTGTGTTGGGTTATCTGCATATTATAATATTTAGCTAAACTTTTGACTTTTCTGCATAAATCGGATCATGAATGACAATTTCCCTATCAGAAAGTTTTTGTAGAATAATAGTTGCTCAATGCAGGCTGGCTATGCTTAGACCTATTTCAAAGACCCCTGATGATGTCCATAACCTCTGAAATCTACTTTGCACTTTTTCTAGGCTGTTTTTAATAACTGCCACTTTCTTCCTGATGGTAGCTTGGAGGCAGTGGCAGTGGTTACATGAGTTAGCATTCCTGAGTTTGTTCATGGAGTAACTGTCTGACAAAAGCAGCAGACTCAAGCACAGTTTGAAACACATGTGAGGGGAAATGGTAGATGAGAAAATCATAAAAGTACAAGATGTGTCCTATTCATTATCTACTACTACCTTTTCTCCCCTAATTTCAATAAACCACCCACTGGGAGAAAGTCTATTGACTATGTCTATGCAAGTTACAAATTATTTTTGGATCACTATGTGGAAACTATTTAATATAGCAATGGAGTGCTTTTACTCTGTGTAATAGGTTTTTGTATCCATATTGAATTGACAAATTTTAAGGAGTCATTTGAACCATAAATGCAGGTGTAAATAAAAGAAAATGTATGGTATTATTCCATGTGTACAACTTGACTTCATATCTTATATTTAATTGGTAGATTTCCTAGAACACGTTTTTCTTTCAATTTCTTGAAGTTCATTTAAATACACAATAATACAAAGACCCATTCTCTCTATAAAAATGTAAAATATAATGAGTAAATTTCAAGTCACTTTATTATAATCTTTAATCTTGGTTATTGTCTACTTGTCTCCTGTCTCTAATCATGTCTATGAGCTTGGTAATTATCCTCCTAAATATTTGTCAATATATGCATATTCAGTATATTATTTATTTTCCTTAATACGAAAGTTAATTGAAAAAGCTTTCAGTCCAGATTTCTTACTTGATTTTATAATTTTGACTATAACAAAGTTACAGAGTATATGGGATTGAGCAAACTGGACTTTAACCAAGTACTGTTTCCATAGACTAAAAACAAAGAGCTTTGAATTCTTGCAACACAAAATAAGAATAATAATAACAAAGTAATGGGAATTAAAGCCATAAAGTTATAAAGTCAATTATACTTCAATGTAGATATAACAATTAAAAATAAATATAATTCAAAGTATAATTATTATGAATTTGAAAATGAGCCCCTAGACATGCCTGGTGCATAGTAGGTCTTAATGTCTTGTTTCCTTCAAAGTACCTTTTAGGGTAAAAAACTGGAATATACAAAAAAAATTTCATATCATAGTAAATCATTATATCATTATTAACAAACATAAAGGCATGCTTTTTAAAAAGTGCTAACATTCATAGAAATGAGGGAATTTAGATTAAAGTTATCTATCAAAGGAGACTGAGAGAGAAAAGTGATAACATTCTTTCTAACTAACCCCACTGTGCTGGTGTACATTTTGCTTTTCATTGGAGTCATCTAAATTTCTTGGGCAAATAAATATTTAAGAACACTAAGTATGCTTATTGTAACATCTAACTATTCTCTGTTTAATAGATACCACTGACAGAATTAAAAACTTAACCTTCAGTATCACATGATCTCACTCATACGTGAAATCTAATCAACAAAATAAACTGATTAATAAATAAAACCATATACAGAAACATGGAACCAACAGAATTTCAGAGGGAAGGCAGAGAGGGAATGGGAGAGGAGTGATTTACTGGGAACTTATATGCATATATGCATAACCCAGGGACACAAACAATAGAATGGTGAAGGCTTGGGAGGGGCAGATATGGGGTAGGGGGTCACCTGGGGGGAAAAATACAGAAACAAACAAAAGGGACATTGGTAATGCTTTCAACAATAAAGAAACATTTTAAAAGCAACAGCTCATCCTTCAGTTCAAGTTGCTTTTTCTGTTTATTTTCCAATCTGTATAACTTTAATGACTTAAATGTCCTCTTTTACTATGACTATGGCACCCAGGGTTTTCTATATATACTAATTTTAAAAAAAGAAGATATCATTTATTACTAGAGGCCTGGTGCATGGATTCATGCACTGGTGGGGTCCCTCAGGATGGCCTGTGGGGGATAGGGCCAAAACTGGCTCTCCAACACCCCCCAAGGGGTCCTGGATTGCAAGAGGACAGTTCTCAGGTAATGCACCCTGGAATCGTGCTCCCGCCTCTCTAGTCCCGGGTGTGTCACTGGAGAACTACATCTGCCAAATCCCCACAGCTCAGCAGCTCCTACATTGAGCATCTGTCCCCTGGTGGTCAGTGTGTGTCATAGCTACCAGTCAGATGGTCGAAAGGTTGGACAGTCTATATACTATATAGATTTCATCAACTGATCTTAATGGCTATACTTTATGTTTCACAGTTTGATAAATATATTTTTTTAGAATCTTCCTCATTTGTGTCCTTCCCTGCTGAATACTACAATATATGTCAACTTTTAGCTTAGGATGAATCTTTACAGTGAATCTGACCCATAAAAAACATTAGCTTGTGATGGAAATGCCTAATAAGGCTTTACTTACAGTGGTTTTAATCAGAGATCTGCTGACCCTCCAGCTGGCTTTGCTTTCAAACATCAAAAGATAAGCTCCTTTTTGCCAACCATTCATCAACTTCTTTAAATTCATTAATAATTTAGTGGTCAACATATTCCTTATTATATTGTATGTGTTCCTTATTATATTGTATTTGGCTGCAAAGAAGTTGGATGTTCCTCTCAGGTCCTAAATTCAGGGCTCCAAGGTCCTAAAGTAGATCATTTAAACCACTTCATTGTTCTACTCTTCTCCACATTTAAAGCTATTGGGGGGGAGAGGGGGGCTATTTCCTCTTTTCTCTACTTACATTATTCCCAAAATATAACATTTATTCCAAGAACAATCTATTTGTATCTATTCTGTCTAACATCAGTAGAGATAGACAATAACTGGTCAGCTTCCCTCCTCTAAAACCCATTCAGTAAAAGAGTGATTCAGGCAATCCTGAGTCCAAGGTGTTACTGTCTCCTAATCCTGCACCAGTCGATACTGACATGCTTTAAAGACTTTTTATTCTTTATATTCCTTTTTTACAAATAGTACTTTAAATTAAAGCAATTGGGATACATTGGGCTACTCTCAACTAGCAGATTTTGGGATGTATTGGAACATTCGTTTTCATATCTGTACTAAGACTAAAATTACGGGAAAACAACTCACTTGCAATCAAAGTTAGTAAATACACCTATATTGCAGTGTATTTCAACCCTTGACATGAGCCTGGATACTTGTTAAAAATTTGAATTCAGTGAACATGTTGTAATGCCCAGGAGTGAGCCTATACAGCAAGCCCCACCCTCCTCCTTCCACCCCCTTGATTTTCATGTAGGGGACACATGGCAGCACATGGAGAAGCACTGCTACCGCAGTTATAAACAAACACTCAAATCACCTAAAATCTGTAGTGGATAGATATTTGAGAAGTATCCAAGTCCAACCAATTAGAAAATTTCTCAGAAACATACATGTTCAACTACTGCATTCAGACTTATAGACTTGTACAGTCTGGGTGCTTTGTTGCAAATAAACGAAACTGGCTCTGGCTAAAATTGTACAAAAGGTATTTGTTAGAAGGCTAGTCAGCAGCACATTGAATTATGGAAAAAACCTGGGAAACCAGGCTTGTGAAATAGAGCTAAAGGTATGGGAAGGAACGCCAAGAACAAACAGAGGAAGAATCAGTTCAGGAAGGCGTTTAGACCTGCTGCTATTAGCACACTTTGCTGATACCCTGCACTCTTCTTTGTCCACCACTACTACTTACAATTCTTTCTTTTGTTCCTGTATCTTTTATTACTTCCTCAGAGTTTCTAAATTCAGAGGAAACAATCCAGTTAACTGAACATGGGTCATAAGATGAAGCCCTGGCTCCAACCAGAAAAGGCATCTTTCAAATATTAAGTCATGCATGATGAAATGTTGTGAACAGACCACATGGCCCAATAAAGCTGAAAATCTGCATACAAAACACATAGAAAATGACTGTATATAGAATCACATTAGATTATTGCTGGAATAAAGTCTTGTCCATTAGAATAACCTCTTAGTTAGAATTCCCATTCAAAAAAAGAGATGTGGCAGGAAGGCCATCTTACTTTTTAATTGGTAACCCAAACTCACACTCTCCAGCTGTACAGCTTTAAATAAGTGGCTTGCTCTTTGCGTCCAGTTACTTTCACCTGCATGAAGCATCCAGGACATATATATCTTTTGTAAAGTGTCATTTCAAATAATCTGTTCACTATTTGTATTGTTTCTCTTTGTTGTTGAGGTTAAGGGATCTTTATGTATCTTTTGAGCCCATCCTATCTACCCTGTTTCCCTGAAAATAAGACATCGCCTTATATTAATTTTTGCTCCCAAAGATGCGCTAGGTCTTATTTTCAGGGGATGTCTTATTTTTCCATGAAGAAGAATATGGTACACATTTATTGTTAAATGAAAATAAAGGAAATTTATTACCTGTATATGGTACGCTAGTACGGTAGTTGTCAAGACAAACTGAATCCTACAGTATCAACAATTTACTCATTTATTCAATGACAATCATGTTATCATCTTCTGGAACATCATCATAACAATCCAATTCCTGGATTTCCTGGTGAATTTCTTGTGACTTCATTTCTTTCAGAATCAGTGGACCAAATCTCTCATGTTTAGCCTGGGGGGGGGGGGCTTATTTTCGGGGGATGCCTTATATTTCACTCAGAGGAAACCTGTAAGTCAGTCTTATTTTCAGAGGATGTCTTATTTTCGGGGAAACACGGTAATAAAAGAGTAATATGCAAATTGACCAGCATTCCAACACACAATATGGCCACCCCCATGTGATCCAAGATGGCTGCCCCCATGTGAACACAAGATGGCCGCCACAAGATGGCCAGTAGGGGAGGGCAGTTGTGGGCAATCAGGCTAGCATGGAAGGGCAGTTGGGAGGGACCAGGCCAACAGGGGAGGGAAGTAGGAGGGGACCAAGCCCGCAGGCGAGGACAGTTGGGGGGGGACCCAGGCCTGCAGGGGAGGGCAGTTAAGAGTAACCAGGCCTGCAGGGGAGGGCAGTTGGGAGTGACCAGGCTGGCAGGGAAGGTAACTTAGGGATGACCAGGCCAGCAGGGAAGGGCAGTTAGGCATTGATCAGGCTGGCAGGGGAGTGGTTAAGGGGTGATCAGGCTGGCAGGTAGAAGCAGTTAGGGGCAATCAGGCAGGCTGGCAGGCAATCAGTTGGGAGCCAGCAGTCCTGGATTGTGAGAGGAATGTCTGACTGCCCATTTAGGCTCAATCCCACCAGTCGGACATCCCTCGAGGAGTCCCAGATTAGAGAGAGTTCAGGCTGGGCTGAGGGACACACTCTTCCACCTGTGCACAAATTTTGTGCACTAAGCCTCTAATGTTAAGTATATAATATAATGACAGTTTATCCCAGTTTGTGTCTTTGCCTTTTTTTTTTTCCTTTAATATATTTTATTGATTTTTTGCAGAGAGGAAGAGAGAGGGATAGAGAGTTAGAAACATCAATGAGAGAGAATCACCGATCAGTTGTTTCCTGCACACCCTCCACCAGGGATGTGCCTGCAACTAAGGCACATGCCGCTCTATCCACTAAGCCAAACTGGTTTCAGCAGTGTCTTTGCCTTTTTATTTTGTTAATAGTAAATTATGATGATCAGACAATTTAAATTTTAATAAATTCCAGCTTGTCTTGATTTTTCTGTCATAGTTAGATCTTTCTGTGTCCTGTCTCAGAAATCTTTATTTATATTTTATTTTGGAATTTGTATTGTATTAGCATTTATGTTTAGATTCATTTCAAATTAAATTTTGTACATATTCAGTTGCTCAAGAATTATTTATTAAAATATGTTGGCTTTTATTCTATAGAATTATTTTGATATGTTTGAATTCATTTATTTTGCTCAAACATACATAACCAATAAGTGGCAACTGCAGAACCCTAATGAAAGTCTGACTCCACCATTCTTAGGCGTTCTCTGCCACACATGCTTTCAGCAAGCATATATACTTAATATTTTTCTAGGTACCATGAAAAATGAGAGACTATATAACATAATATTCCTCACTTCAAGGTGCCTATAGTTAAATAATAGCATATAAGAATATTAGAAAATGTCCAATTTCTATGGAAATTGAGAGCAATTTATATGCATATTATGTTATAATTAAGCATCCAGAAAAAAATGTGTGTTATATGAGTGTTAATAATATCACAGAGAAAATAACTATAAAATGGTGCCCTAAAATATTTGTCATTTGTTGGCAGGAATAAAGATATTTTCTCCATATATTTCACCTATTGGTTCTGTGCTATTATTACCAGATAAAGCCATCCAGTGCTTCTGACAGCCTGAGTCTGCCTGCACTATGTCTAAATTTATTACTCACCATTTGTTGAACTGCTAATAAAACAGTATAAAATACTATCTTGTCACATTAAATCCACAATGGAAATCTTGTTATATTTCAAAAATTGATTTAATATTTTATATCTAAAACATTGGTGAAGAATGAGGTTTACTACCCTTTCTATGAGCTGCTAACTACATACTGTTTGGGCTAAAAGTCGCAACATTAACTGCATGGGAAAAAGCTTTTCAACTTGTTCTAGCTCAAAAGGGCACTGTGTGCTTAGGTGCCTTGTGACTAAATCAATACAACACAGCCAAGGCTCAGGATCCCACATATTTCCAAGTCGCCCAAGTCCTTCTGGCTATGCAGAGCACTTTAATTTTTAAAGGGTTGTTAATGTAATGAACACTCTTTAGAAGTAATAAAAGAAATATACAGAGTGAAAATACAGAAGAAATCATATTATTGACTATTTCTTTATAATGAAAACGGCAAATACATACTATAGTAACCTAGTTTGGAGAGAAAAGAAAGCTGTTATACTTATATTAAATCATTAAATACAAGTCATTTCCTTCTTTAGAGTTTCTGTAGTTCAGACCAAATGTTGTAATGTTTTATCTAGAACTAGCCTAGAGGACTTTTAGTGTCAAAAATAAAAATTCCTTAACTAAAAATCTCTATTATAGACTTTCTTGATGGCATAAAAGGAGTATTTGTGGTATAATTTTCATGTATTTTGTAATAGATCACATGAGAAAAATAAGCTTCTCATATCCCCCTCCATCTTAAGTTAAATATACATGCATATTTTAAAATACAATGTTGAAAATTCCATAAAAGGCATCATTATTATTCCTCCATCATCATCCTCACCCATATTTAAGAGAAATGATCATCTTTTATTCTAGCCTTTACTCTTTGTTTCTTTTTAACAAGACTAAAGCTACACACACACACACACACACACGTTTCTAGAAAGTCAACAGGTGAGGATCAGATCTAATCTACATAGTTCACTAACAAATCAACCAGATCACCACTACAAATCACTGGCAAACTGGCCACCTTCAATTGTAGTATTTTCATTGAATAATTTGCCTTTGCCTCCAAAGGAAAAAGTCTTTCTCTTAGAGTGTTGATTACACCTCTGTTAGCCTACCAACTTTGAAACTGACACATATTTTTGTGTATTTAATTTTTCATATGGAGTAGTAAAGAAATCTTTAACCTCTTCTCAGCTGTGTTTCTGATTCCTGAAGGCTTGGACACTGTAAACATGCTTCTGTATCATAGCTCTTGCTTGCACTTTAGGCACCTATGCACAAAGACCAGGCTCTCCCCAACTCTTTACCTCCACAGATTCCCTCAGAATGAAAGAGCTACTCCTTGATAGTAAAGGGTACAGAGTGGGGTACAATGCTTGCCAACAGCCAATATATCAAAGTCTTCATACCTACTCTTATACCAAAACACTTAGAAATAAAAAGTTAAATGGTGTAACTCAAATATTCTTAATCCTTCTTTCCCTTTTTCTGGGCAGCAGTACTTTAAGTGTGGTGAGAAAAGACTTTGGGGTCCTCAGAAACTGATGAGCACTGCATGACATTCTTTCTATCCTGACCACATAGCTGTCTGAGCATGAATTTTCTTCAAATACTTCAACTACAGCAACATGTCACACCAGATTGAATGCAGAAGCAGATATATGAATCCAGCTGTCTTTTAGTAAGCCAGATATTTTAAAAATTGCAAAACAACCCAACTCCTTTTGCTAATATTTTGCTCTGAAATAGTTACTTTTCATTTAAACGTGTTATTCATATTAACAGGTAAAGGGTTTATTATTATTTATAAATAAAAATACATTTTTTTTTAATTTTTTGGTTTAACCTCTAATTGGAAGTTATATATATATAACATATAAACATAAGAACCTTAGGGCTATGCAGCAATTTAAGAGTCTAAAGGAGGGGTAGAGAATGTCTGGCATGAGGGTCCGTATCAAGCCCACAAAACCATTTGGTCTGGCCCTGCCAAGTCAACTGCAGGTGGGACAAAATTTAATAAATCTAGAAACTTTTTTCAAAGCAATGTAAATTTATATTAAGTGAATTATATTAAGCAAATCCAATATAATAAAAACCTAATATGCTAAGTGTGTGATAGACCATTCAACAATCAAAACATAATATGTTAATGATATGCTAAGGCCACTCAACTGCTTACTATGATATGCACTGACCACGAGGGTGTAGATGCTCTGACCAGTAGGTTAGCTTGCTGCTGTGATCAGGCTGATCGGGACTGAGCGAGATGTGCGGGACATGCTCTGGAGTCCTCCCTTGGTCCCTCCCCAGCCGGCCAACCTCTTGTGTCCCTCCCTAGCCCTGGTTGTGCACAGTGGAGTCCCTTGGCCTGGCCTGTGCCCTCTCACAATCCAGAACCCCTTGGAGGGATGTCAGACAACCAGTTTTATTCCAATCCCACAGACCAGGATGAGGGACCCCACTGATGCACAAATTTGTCCTCCAGGCCTCTAGTGATGATGTAAATATCCAAAAGGCTCTCATTAGAAAAAACGGATTTTTGGTCTAAAGGGATTCTGAGTCTAAGTAGTGAGAGTTCCCTAATTCAAACAAGCTGATGCCTCTAGTCCAGTGGTCGGCAAACTGTGACTCAAGAGCCACATGTGGCTCTCTGGCCCCTTGAGTGTGGCTCTTCCACAAAATGCCATGGCCTGGGCGAGTATATTTTGAAGAAGTGGCATTAGAAGTTTAAAAAATTTGGCTCTCAAAAGAAATTTCAATCGTTGTACTGTTGATATTTGGCTCTGTTGACTAATGAGTTTGCCAACCACTACTCTAGTCAATCATTTTATTATTTCTGACAAAGGCTCACACCTTATTTAGTAATTATAATCATAATTGTAGCAGCAATACCTAGGAGTACAGATGTTCATAGTTTTCAAGTTTATTGCCTCATTAAAATCCAGTCTAGTCTGTCAAATGGACATAATACTATTTGTCATTATTTTTAAGACAGAAAGAAGAAAATTTGTACAAAATGGCTGTCACAATAAAATGGCTGTTAACTGGGTGGTAGCAGTGTTTAAATGGAAGCCAAGCTCTGCTGACCTTTAAATTATAAAACCTCCCCTGAAGTCTAGAACTCAACTAAAACCCAAAACACAAAAGTATTCCCTAATCCACTCCCAAGGTCTCAGCTAATTTTTATATATAATAAAAGCATAATATGCAAATTGTCCCCTCCACTGGAAGTTCAACCAGGAGTTTAATGCAGAGATTAACCAGGGTGTGGGGATGGCGGGCAGCTGCTAGGGACCCTACCCATGCATGATTTTTGTGCATTGGCCCTCTAGTATATCAATAAAGGTAAATCCCTAAGGCGGACCCTCAGATTCTTAGGGTAAGGAATGTTTACTAAACAAGCAAAGAAAACAAAATACACTTTAAGAAATATTGAAATAACCATAAGCTTTAGCAACAACAGTTAATGGGCTTTGCTATAAAATTTAAGCAATGTTTCAACAATCAGCTGAGGATTTTTTTTCTCTCACCCCAGGATATGTTTTCCATTGATTTCTAGAGAGAGAGGGGGAAGGAGGGAGGGAGAGAAACTTGGGACCTGAAAGAGATATATCAATTGGTCATTTTAATCCAGAGAATCAAACTACCCTAATGTATTTATGTTTATTTGTTTTGGGCCATTACCATCTTCTGACATTTTATAGCTGTGACCTCTCAAATACCATTTTTCTCTTTTTCTTTATTAGGTATTTTAAAACTAGATAAAAGTTTTGGTCATATTCTTTACAACATATCAAAATAGGGCTAAAGCAGTTGAGAGAAATAAGTGAGTCGATTGCAATATATTCAGACATTCTATTGACTCTGTACTATTATCCTTATTTTATTATTTTATTTTTCTAAGAAATATCCAATCCAACAACCAGTCCCTGTGGACTCAAATTCCGTAACATTTCCCCAAACAATCCACTTCTCTCAACTCCAGTGCCATAGACTAGTCAATTCTACAATCATCTCTTCCTATTGAAACTTACAGTTGTATACTTATAACAGATTATTGCTCACCATTTAAAACAAGTTAATGTTTAAAAAAATCTTTAATCTGATTTAAAATGATGGCCATTCATTTTTCCAGCTGCATTGGACTTCCTATTCCTCCAAGCTAGCTTTTGCCAAGGGATCTTTGCATAACTTCTCACTCTGCATGGCATGTTGTCTTCATTGACTTCTGCATAATTGTTTTATGGTGCCATTCAGATTTCAACCTAAATGTCACCTATTGCTGATCACCCAATGTTAGGTGGCCACATAATCTATTTGCATATAATTTATTATTTGTTTTTTTATTGTCCATTTCTTCCTACTAAAATAAAAGCTCAACAAATGCTATCTTGTTCTTTGCCTTCTAGACTGGTGCTTAATACATAGTGAACAATAAATATTGATTGAATAACTAGAAAACTAAATAACTAAAAATCATTTAGGTTGAATATGTAGAAGATAACTTAATAATTTTGCTCTAATTCTTAGCATTTTTTTAGCATTTAGTATGATGAAATGTGTCCCGATTTAGAATTTTCAAGTTTTTGCTAAACTTTGCTTTAAAGGGTCAGAGAATATATATATATATATATATATATATATATATATATATATATATATATATTCTGTCCAAGAAATATCCAATATTTATCCAATAAATATCCAATAAAAAATATTTTTTTCTTTTTTTTCAGAGATGCAGGGAGAGGGATAGGAACACCAATCAATGGTGGGAGAGAATCATTGATCAGCTGCCTCTTTCATGCCCCCTTGCCTTCTTCTGGGATCAAACAAACCCAAAACCCGGTCATATGCCCTGACTAGCCTTCTGATTCATAGGTGAATGCTCAACCATTGAGGAACACCACCAGGTTAGAAGATATTTTTTATTACAGTATAATTTAACATCTATCACAAAACCTTATTGAACTGAGCAATATTCACGGTTTTATCTTACAGCCACAGAAAATATTCCCTATACTCTCCGCTTTAGGAGTGGGTAGTGGGGGGAGCCTCTTGTTATGAACAAGAACTATTTTTAAATGAATCACTATTCAACTCATACCACAGTAAGTCATCATTGTAAGAAGTGCTTTGTCAAATGGAGCACACTAGTGAACAATCTTCTCTATATCACCATGTCAATGGCACTGGTTGACACTACTATGTAATTATTTGAATCAAACTTTTGAAACAAGCATCTTTTAACAAGTGTTCAATATTGCTATTTTATGTTGAGTACCAGATGTCAGAAGAGTTGAAAACATGTTTATTTTGGTCTCCTGGTCCTTCAAGATTTTTCTGACTCAATACCACCCTCGCCTTGCACGGATACATATTTAGCCCCATTGAGTGAACAGGCTTTGAGGAGCAGCAATCTGCATACTTCTAAAAGAAATGATTTGGCCACCTGCACTTTTGGAAAAGTGTAAAAAAGCTACAGAAAGTTTTCTAAGGAAATATCAATAAATAAAATTTTAAAGATTTTTAGATCTATGAAAAATATAGAGCCCCATTCTTAAATTGAAGCTTGATGATTTATAAATTTGGAAGAAAGTTGGCCATGTTTAATGTGATTGCTATTTCAGAAGAAATGGCATCATATACTTCTGCAATTCCCCAACACCATGTTCAAATTAGTTTGGAATCTCAATATCCTCCTAGCGCTCTATCGCCCACAAGATTCCAATACCTCCTGTCCCTCCCTCTCTTGGAAAGTCGCAAGGCACATGCACTATTAGTGGCTTTGGAAGTTCTTTGTGAAGAAACATATCCTTGAATGTGCTTATTTCCTCAGAAACCCTAAAGCCTGTCCTTTTGTGCTTCTTTCTTTAATCCCCAAAAACTGGTATTGATCTCAGGCAGAAAAATGTATGTTGATTAAGCCTGGATTCAGTCTAGGCTTACTCTGTTCAGTAAGAAACCCAAAGATATCTTTGAATTCATATATATTTTTAATTACTGTTAACTTAAACAAGTGATTTCCAATTAGCCCAAAGCTTTTCAGAACGACTTCTATCCTTTAAGTAACAATAAAAATATTTTAATGTTTATTATTAGGCAAGAGTTTATGCAGATTTCTCTTTCTAGTATCATATTTGGAGGGAAAAAATAATTTTCTCCATCTGCATTTACTATATTTAACTTTACTTCTCTAAATGCATAAAAATTATGTCAAGTTATGCTGACACTGCCCTTAAAAGTTTCACTACTTACCTTAAAAGGTTATTTATAATTGGCAAACTGCTATATTTCAAGAAAATGCTATCATATTGATTGACTATTCAATATAATTATATTTACTTGGGAAAAATAGTTTCCAAGTGTTACCAATTTTAATGTGATTTTTCTCTTCAGAATTAACTTTGCCTATCCTGATTAACCCTCTTGGCCTAATGCAGGAGTTTGTATATCTGACTATAAAAGGATAATTCAACTATCTTTATTTTAAAAAATAGAAATTACCTTAAATCTGATACAGTTTATATTTATAATCCTTTTTGTCCATTCAGCATCAGGAAACCTATTTTCTTGGAGAAATTAAAGAAAATGGAGCAAATTCTCACCTCAGAAGATAAAAAGTCAGATACAGTTTTCTGGCTTTGCCGGCTAGGATGAGCATGTAACTTAGGCTTCCTCAAATCTGTAGCCCTCAGGTACACCCAGCATCATGCCCCATAATAGGGTGCAGGCTGTAGCTTTTGGCAGTTAATTCTGGAAATAGGGCTTCCTTTAGTGAGCCAGTTCTTGGACTTCTTTGTCTATTCATCAGCCTCTACCCACACAATCCTCTTCTCTAAGCCTTCCAAGTGGTAAAATAAACTATACAATGCTTTCCCCTTTTTTTCTTCCCTATCCCTTCCCATTCCCTTCCATCTTCCTCCCCTCCCTCTCTTCCTCCCCTCCCTCTCTTCCTCCCCTCCCTCTCTTCCTCCCCTCCCTCCCTCCCTCCCTCCCTCCCTCCCTCCCTCCCTCCCTCCCTCCCTCCCTCCCTTCCTTCCTTCCTTCCTTCCTTCCTTCCTTCCTTCCTTCCTTCCTTCCTTCCTTCCTTCCATTTCAGGGTTACTTGACACTTTTTTAGAGTCAATTCTACTGCCTTCTAAAACTCTAGATGGGTATCTAGAAACAACTTATTTTTTCCCCCATTAAATGTAGACAACTTAGTTTTCCCTATACCAATGTGTCTTATCCAATTATGGTACCATAGAAATAGAACTTCTGCAAATTCTGTAACACAGTAATTTCTTTTGTGGTCTTTTTGATTGATATACAGTCTTCTTTTTTAAAAACTATTTTATTTTTTAAAGCATTTTGTCAGAATTTAATTGTAATTCTCTTCGATTCAAAACATCTTTAACACCTCTTTATAACTATTGTTATTTATAATAGTTCAAGGGAAAATGTCTGGCAGATAATAAATACTTTCATTTGTATAAACATAGTGGTTATTTATTGCTGTAGCCATCTCACTAATGGACAATCAATTAAGATAATTATGATGATGAGAAATAATACCTTTAGTACAATAGACAACAATGATTAACAGCATTCTTACTACCTTTCAATATTTAATTTACTTCACATAAATCCATAGCTTGAGTTCCTTGGAATTAAAAACTTTTTTTTTTCTTATAAGAGGCCAACATAATTAAATTTCAAAATAATATAAGGGCAAAATATGGTTTCAACCTTTAGTTGTTATAGAAAATCAGTTTAACATATTGCATCTCTAGGCAATCATTTACACTGGGCTGTGCAACTTTTTTTAACTGCATCGAGTAATGTCATGTGTATAGCTTGAAATTAGCCAGGGTCAGAGGATTTACATGAGAATGAACAAGCCTACAAATCTGTGCTTCCTACACCTTGCCCCCACTCTCCCTACCTTTCCCTGTTGAAGAGCGGGTTAAACAATTACCAGCAGACTGTTGATTTAAAGTTCCATGGGAAAGACCTCTCTTTTTTATGGGATGAATGAAGACAAAGCAGTCATTGCTGACTTCCATTATAAATCTATCCATTGATTTTTGTGCATTTTATGTATAAGCGTGTGTTTTGCAATTTTGTAAGGGCTACGGCATCTTTCCGCAATGTTTTTATAACATCAACTTTTTGTGTGTGTTTTTGTAATAAATACTGGTCCTAAACAAGAATTACACCGTATTATATTCTTTATAATATACTTCCGAAATAAAAAGAGTGAGCAGTGTTTTAAAGGCTGGAGTTATTTCTTCATTCCTTTTTTTGATGCCTGGCGCATCTCTATTAGAATTTTCATTGTTCAAGTCTTCAAAAACTGCCTATCTTTCAAGCATTAGGAGACGCCTTTCAGAACAACACACCTCTTCTATTATTTTCCACCTTGCAAGTCCACTGCCCTTCCCCCTTCCTGAAAAGGCTCCAACCCCTTCAGGCCCTGAATCATGTCACTATCATTCCAGCTACAGGGAACTAGAGAGCACTCCCCTGGGTTCCTATTAACACCTGCTACTTAATCAGCCAGAGGGGCTGTTGCTGACTGATGCACACGGTTCCATCCATGCCTCCCCCCTCCCTCCCCAGAGGCTGTCCCACCATTGCAGCCATCATCCCAGCCTGGGGAGTGAGAGTCACAGAGACAGGGCAACACCGGGGGGTTGGAGAAATACATACAATTGTTCAAAAGCTGGAGCGTGTTAGTAGTAAATTCCCAGTTATAAATTTGCAAACCAAGACCATGCAGCTGTGGAATGTATTAGCAGCAAATCTGTAATTTTTCAGCTCTCAGATTCATAAATATTTTAGGTATTATACAAATACAGCAGCAATAGTAATAGAGACCTCCCTGGGTAGAAGGTTGCTACAGATAAGATGTATGCCGCTAAGCGTAGGGGGCCCTTACATTTTGAACGAAGAATAAGTTCAGCAGTGCAGCCATCTCTAATTTAGACTGTTTTCTTAATCTGCTGCCAGGGGAACATGCTGGGTGATTCACAGTAATGAACTCCACCTGGATGCTCTGTAAATCGGAAAAGGAAAACTAACTGCAGCCTAGTAGCTTGTTGTTACTGCAGATCTGCTTGAGTGAGCTCTAATTTGACCATTAAGTGACCATCCCACCAAGGGACCATGAGAAATGTTTAGAGACTGCCAGTCCATGATAATACAAGAAAGACTGCTTATTTAAATAAGATCATTGTGAAATAAAATGACCTATACTGAGAAAAAAACAACAACAACTATGTTCTGTAGAACCATAAAAATAAACTAATACTAAATATTTAATCTTGAGCCAGTGGATCCTGGTGTTAGTTTAATGGGATCAGTATTTTTTGAAGGAAAAGAAATAATATAAATTTCCATAACAGATAAGAGCTATTTACTAAAATTGTTTTGACACCATTATACAATCGATAGCAGATAACTCGCCAATGACAGCTGTGATACTAGGAGCATCTGGCCTCATAGAAATAGTACACTAAATTATATATTATAAGGTCAATTACATAATAAGACATAGTCAGTAAATAGCATTTTTACAGATGCAGAATGTACTATATGTCACTGTTTTATAACAACAGTAATAAAATGCTATCTATGTCCCCAAAAGCACAAGTTGAGCTCCATGACTTTAATTTACTTTATTTCCATCTAAAATTTTGGTTACCATCTCAATAAAATTAAATTGAGAACAAGGCCATGGCCACCACTGCTGCTTCTGCTGCTTTATCAAGGCCACTGAAAAGCAACCTAGAGCAAGGCCTATCACAAACGATCTTGCTGCTCCCTGTCATTGAAATTAGTTTTCCATCCATTCCTTATTACAAATTCTTGTTCACTGTAATGGACATCTATGGTATTTTCTTGCCGATCACCCTTCTCCTGGCAATAGAACAAATATACAATGCATGTTTCTCTGAAAACCATACCTCTCTTATTTAAAGTCCTTGTAGTCTGAGGGATCAATCAGGACATAGGTCAGATTTACCAAAAATCTTATAAACTAAATGAGCCAATACAGAATACATTTATTCATTTTTGCTTAGCAAATTCTTAGTCGAATTTCAGTTGAATCTTGATAACTTGCTGACCTATCATTAGATCAATCCTGTCTAATTGTACCAAAAATAGAATTTTAATATTCAGATTTGTTAGTTTTTACATGTGTGTAGGTTCCCTGAAAGACAGAGAAATTATCATTTACAAATATGTTTTCTAAATTATATTTTAAAAATTTCTAAAAATTATGCATATCTGAATTCTGATTAATTTTACAAAGCAATTAAGATAAATATTCAGTCTCAGTCAATATTGAGGTGTTTTTTTTTTTTTTTTTCTTTTCTTTTTTTGTGTTTTTTTTTTTTTTTTTTTTTTTTTTTTTTTTTTTTTTTGGTAGATCAATGAAGAAATTAGCTATCTCAAAGGTGAATGCATTCATTTTACTATAAACATATTAGCTAAGGCTGATTATTGGTTGGTGAGTATTTTGAGTGGGGCTTCTCACTATAAATGGTAGTCAAATTAGATGACCTTTGATATTCCTTTCAACATAGGTATTTTGAGATTCATAAACTCATAAACTTTATAAACTTTAATTCATAAATTCATAAACTTTAGGTATGAGGTAGAGATTAAAAAAATGAGTAGGCGCTCTGCTTTAATATTTAAAATAGATTTACGTCAAGACTAATAAAAACTAGTATACAA
The DNA here is from genome assembly GCF_964339955.1 of Pipistrellus hanaki. Classification (NCBI taxonomy): domain Eukaryota; kingdom Metazoa; phylum Chordata; class Mammalia; order Chiroptera; family Vespertilionidae; genus Pipistrellus; species Pipistrellus hanaki. The sequence continues at coordinate 45,813,160 of NC_140506.1, read as the reverse complement.
GTAAATCAAACTAATATGTCAACAAATTGAATAACATATTTCCAGCTGAATATATAAATGCAAAAGAAATTTTTCACTGAGGTTTAATGAATAAAGATTTCTAGGAGAATTATATTTTTAGTCCAATCACAATGATGAGACATTAACTTTGGCAAACCTTCAAAAACTCTGGTCTCTCAAATTTTTAAATTTGAGTCACTTTTCCCATTCTCCACATATGTTCTGTGAAAAACAGTTTAAGCCACTTTATACTTTGGATCTACTGATAACATAAAATATCATTTCTCAACAGTAAATGGCAACTCCAAATTCTATGGACTATGTACTTAAAAACACATCTATAATCTAATTACTTCCTATCAACTAGAAGACCATGGAAAAAATAAATACACATCATATTTGAAGGCTTTAACACTTCTCTCTCAATAATTAGTAGGAAAGCAGGTAAAATGAAAGGATATAAAAGATTAGAATACTTCCAATCATCATGAACCAATTTTTCATTTTTCATTTTTAAGACTATTTTTAGAGAAGTTTTAGATTTGCAACAAGATTGAGAGGAAAGTATAAAGATTTTCCCATATTCCTTCCTGCTCCACACATGCAAACCCACACCCCTTTTCCTCATTTATCAACATCACTTACCAGAATGGTTCATTTTTACCAAGAATGAACCGACATTGATATATCATAACCAACCAAAGTTTATATATTTTAGGGTTAACTCTTGGTGTTGTACATTATATGGTTTTGGACAAAAATATAAACATCATTTTATCGTACAGAATATTTTCACTGTTCTAAAATTCTTGAGTTCAGTCTATTCATTTCTCTCCTAGCTACCTCCTTTGAACCTTGTCAATCACAGATATTTTCATTGTTTCTACAATAGTTTGCTTTTCACAGAATGTCATTTAATTGTAATTATACAAACAAAATGTAATTTTTATAAAATCTTTCACTTAGTAATATGCATGTAAGTTTCCTCTATGTTTCTTCATGACTTGATAGCTCAATTCTTTTGAGCATTTAATAATAATTCATTGTCTAGATATACCACAATTTATTTTTCCTTGCACCTACTGAAGGACATCCTTGTTGCCTCCAAGTTTGGGCAAATATGAATAAAACTGCTATAAGCATCCATGTGCAGGTTTTCAATGGGCTTAACTTTTCAGCTCCTTTGGGTAAATACCAAGAAATACAATTGCTAAATTGTATGATAAAAATATAGCTGTACTTACCCTGTTTCCCCAAAAATAAGACAGCGTCTTATATTAATTTTTGCTCCCAAAGATGCGCCAGGTCTTATTTCAGGGGATGTCTTATTTTTCCATGAAGAACAATACGGTACACATTTATTGTTAAATGAAAATAAAGGAAATTTATTACCTGTATATGGTACGGTAGTACGGTAGTTGTCAACACAAACCAGACAAACTGTGAATCCTACAGTATCAAGAATTTACTCATTTATTCAATGACAATCATGTCATCATCTTCTGGAACATCATCATAACAATCCAATTCCTGAATTTCCTGGTGAATTTCTTGTGACTCCATTTCTTTCAGAATCAGTGGACCAAATCTCTCATGTTTAGCCTGGCGGGGGGGGGGGGGAATATTTTTTGGGGGATGCCTTATATTTCACTCAGAAGGAAACCTTTAGGTAGGTCTGATTTTCGGAGGATGTCTTATTTTCGGGGAAACTCAGTAGTTTTGTAAGAAACTATCAAACTATGTCCCAATTTAATGTATATTATTTTCAACTATGGCAAAAAGCATTTTTTTTCAATTGCATACATAACACCAAGACAGTCCGTATGCTGAACCATAAAACAAGTCTCAATCGAGTCCAAAGGATTAAAATTATAAAAAGTATATTTTCTTACTTTAAAGAATTGAAATAGAAATAAATAATCAAATATATAAGTTCTCAAATATTTAAAGACTAAATAATCCAATCCTTAATAATCCACAAACCTCAGTAAAACAATAAAATTAGGAGATACTTTAAATTAAGTGACTTTAAAAAGACAATGCATAAGAACTTATGAAATATTGATAATCAAATACTAAATAGGAAAGTAGTAGTTTTTAATGCTTTTGTTAAAAAAATATCTAATTCCCCCTTTTTAAATACAATTAAAGAGCAAAATGAATCAAAGTACAAGGAATAAATACATAGGTAGGATCATAAATCATGGGTATAGAAAACAAGCAGACAGCATAGAAAACCAAGAAAGCCAAATTTTGATACTTCAGAAAGATGAATAAAAGTAATAATCTCTCTTTAAGTACAATAGGGGGATAAATGACCAGTATCAACAAGAAAGCTGAGATAACTTCATAGATCTTTAGATTAAACTTACCTTGTTAATGTCCTTAGACATTTAATAATTAACATATTATAATATATATTATACACAACTTTATGCACCACACTCAGTTACATAAAAGAAATATGAACGTACACACCAAAATTTATTTAAATTATTAATAAGTAAAATCAACCAATATATAAAAAGTAATATATGAATACTCTGATAGACTAAATATGTAAATATTCCTTGTAGCTCCTCTCATCAAGAGGTCTTAAACTTCTTTCCTTTTCCCTACGAAATGGATTATATTTTTAGATAAGTAACTTTCTTAGTCTGTTTCATATTCATGGCAACTCAGAGACAATTTTTATGCTATTACATGAATGAGTTTAGGCAAAACCAATAGAAAAACCATCCCCCAACACACAAATTATAAACTATGATAAGCATTGTTTTAAGGCACAGCATTGTTGTTTTAAGACACAATATTTTAGAGTATTTTTATTCAGCCCTAGATAATTGATAGAATTAAAAGATGAACTAAAAATCCTACGGGTCTGGACAAAAGCTTCTAACATCAGAACTATAAGTAATATTAATAACATTATAAGACAAAAGATCAACATAAACAAATCAATTTTGTTTCTAGCAGAAAACAAACACCCTGAACTTGAAATGAAAAACAGGGTACCATTTACAATAGCATAAAAGTATAAAACTCTTATTAAGGATAAATTCAACAGATATGTAAGACCAGTATGCTGAAATTTAAAAACAATGTCAAGAGAAATTTAAGACACAAATAACAAAAAGACATACTCTTTTCATGGTCTGAAGTTTCAAAATTTTAAAGACACAAATTCTTTCTTGATTAGTCTATAGATATAATGTAACATTAATCAAAATTTCAGCAGATGTTTTTAAATAAATTGAAAAACTGTTTCTAAAATATGTATGGAAATCCAAAAGATCTAGAATAGCCATAACAACATAAAAACTTATATTAGCCAAACCAACTTTGGGAAAGAATCAAGTTGGAGGATTTATACTACCCGACTTCAATAAGTATTATAAAATTATAAAAATCAAGACGTTTAGCACAATAATAAACAAATAATGAGAGAAAAATGGATTATATAAATAAATTAACACTTGAAAAAGTTTAAAAAACAGTGAAAAAGATAACTTTAACATATATTGTTGCAACCATTTGATTTCTTATGTAAAAATAGTTAAACAAATAATTGACTTTAATCATATTTAATGCCATATTAAAAAGTTAGTTAAAATGGATTAGAGACTTAAATGTAAAAGCTAAAACTATAAACTTTTAAGAAGAAAGTAGGATAGAAAGTAATTTTAACCTTAAGGCAAATGTTCCTCAATACAGTCCAAAGCCATGCTCCATAAAATATATTAATAAAATATTAGACTTTATCAAAACTAAGACCTTTTGCTCTTTGAATGTCACTCTTATGGAAACAAAAATTCAAGTTGTACACTAAAAGTAAATTAAAGATTTGTAAATAGCAAATCTGATAAAGAAACTGTATCTTCAATATATAAAGAACACTCAAAACTCAATAAAATCAATATAAAAACTACTTGAAAAAATAATAAGCAGACTCACAGTTTTCATTCCCATGCGAGAAGTTGGAAATTGCCACTATCAGAAAAACAAGTTAAGTTGAACAGACTGTAAAATCAACAGAGAAGCAAATGCAGAATGCCTTGACTTACCAGAGCAGAAATCGCAGGCAGAGATCCTGGCATAGGAACCAGTGCTGGAATAGGAAACCTGAAAAGTAATTGACAAGTTGTTAGAGGCTCATTGTGGACAAGTCTGAACATTAAAAACACCAGTGGACCCAGTCAGAGTGGGGGTGGGGTAGGTTTTGGGCACAATATTGTGAAATTTACTTTGGAACTCAATCAGATTCTTCGAGTAAATATCAGAGAAAATTCCCTTGTATTTCTGGCACTGAAAAGAGAGAAAGAAACCATTTTGAAAACACTCCAGAGTCCAGAGCACTTTTTAGAAATATATATTTTATTGATTTTTTTTTTAACAGAGAGGAAGGGAGAGTGATAGAGTTAGAAACATCAATGAGAGAGAAACATCAATCAGCTGTCTCATGCACACAACCCACTGAGGATGTGCCCACAAACGAGGTACATGCCCTGAATCAGAATCAAACCTGGGACCCTTCAGTCCACAGACTGACCCTCTATCCATTGAGCCAAACTGGTTAGGCAAGAGTGCTTTTTTCTTAACAAGGCCAGTCTTCAGGGTAAACTAGTTAATTGGATTCTAATTTGCTGAACTATTTTTAGAGTTTAACTAACATGGAGGAAGGCAAATACCCAACTATAGGCAGCCCTAGCCATCTTGTCCTACCTAAGGGTACAATCCTGAGAAATGCTTACGTTCACAGTCCACACACACAGTTTACTAAGAGACTAGACCTAATCACAAGACTATAGAATACTTCTCATACAGACACACCTCACCACCACATTGCTAAAGGCTCCTTTACCCAGTATATCATATACAGTTATTAAGGAAAGAAAAAGTTATAAGGAATACAAAAAGAAAAAAATATACTATGAAGAGGCAGAGATGTCAGTATTAGCAGAACAAGGATTTAAAACAATTATAATTAATATGCTAAGGGCTCCACTGGTTAAAATAGATAACATGAGAAAACAGGTGGGCAATGCAAGCAGAGAGAAATCCTAAGCGGGGGGAGGGGGGACTAAAATGCTGGAGGAAAACAAAAGCAAAACACTAACAGAAATGAATAATTCCTCTGATGGGCTTATAAGAACTTAGAATTTTCCCAAATTAATGCCAGGCATCAAACCACAGATCTAGAAGTTCAGACACCACCAAGTAGAATTAATGTTCCAGTCATGACAAATACACCTAGTAATCATAGAATTTAAAAAATTTAGAAAATCAAAGATAAAGAAAATATCCTGAAAGAAGTCAGAAAAAAATAAACACCTTAAATATAGTGGATAAATAAATAAATAAAGATAGATAGATAAAGTGGAGCAAAGATAAGAGTTGGACTCTAGTTATACTCAAGAAACCATGCAAGCAAGGAGAAAGTGTAGTGAGAAATTTAATATATCAAGAGAAAAACTTTGTACTTAGAATTTTGTAACTAGAACAGTTAATTTCCAAAAGGAAACACGAAAAAGACTTTTTCAAACAACCAAAACAGAATTTGTTGCCAGAAGATACAGGTTAAAGGAACAGGAGCTATATAATGAAGATTGTTGAAGAAGGAACAATTTAAGATTTTTCAAAAATCTTTTTTATCTTATTCATAATAAATCTAAAAAAGGAAGCTTGTTCAAAACAAAAATAGCAACAATATATTTGATTATGTATATAGCATGGTTATGCTTATATGTAAGTGAGATAAATAACAATGATAGAAAAGATCGGAGAGATTAATTAAGATTATTTTGTTATAAAACATGCATACCTCTTATGAAGTGGTATAGTAATATTTGAAAGTGGACTTATATTATCTGTAAATGTATTTGCAAAGTCTAGGGTAACCCCTAATTTTTTAGATTTTTACCTGAGGATATTTTTCTCATTGAGTTTTAGAGAGAGTGGAGCGGGGACAGATTAAGAAGAAAGAAAGACAGAACTATCAATGTGAAAGAGACAGGGCTGGGGATGGAGTCCCTGACCAGGAATTGAACCCAAAACATTTTGGTCGGAGAGCCTGCATTTTAACCACTGATATACGTACTAAGAAAGAAAATTACAAATAACCATATAATTCTCCATTAAAACTACAAAAGTCAGGGGGAAAAAATGGAAGTCAAAAATAGGAACAAAGTTAACAATAGGGAACCAGCAATAAACATGCTAGTTATTAATCCAACTATATCAATAATCACTTTGAAAGTCAATGGTCTATATGCACCATTGAGAGAGATGACATAGAAGATCAGAAAACAAAAACCCATATGGTTTCTATAAGAAAGCCACTTTAAAATTAAAAACACATATAAAAGTAAATGGATGGAGTAAAATAAACTATGCTAATAACAATCAAAAGAAAGCAAGAATAGTCACATTATTTTGACAGAGCAGACTTCAAAATAATAAAGTTATTAGGAATAAAGAGGAGCATTATATAACAATTAAAGAGTCAATTCTCTGAAACAGAAAAATCCTTAAACATGTATGCATTAACAAGAGTGTAAAAGTATGTGAGGCAAAAACTAATATAATTACAAAGAGGAATAGATGAATCTACTTTCATGATTGGAGACTTCAACATCCCTCTATCAGAAACTGATGGATCCAGCAGGCATAAAATTAGTAAGGACATAGTTAACTCAACAATGACTATAACTTAATCAACTGAATATAATTGACAACTACTGACTATTTCAACAAGAGCAGAATGCACATTTTTGTCAAGCTCACTTGAAGCATTCACCAAGGCTGACCAAACCCTGAGCCTGAAAATTCACCTTAATAAATTTAATAAAAGTCACACAATGTATGTTCTCAGACCTCAATGTGATTCAACTAAAAATTAACAACAGAAAGATAACTGTACATGTGATATTAAACAACACATTTCTATATATGTCATAAGTCAAAGAAGAATTTGGATTTGGTATTAAAAAATAAAAACACAATATATCAAAATTTGTGAAATGCAACAAAAGCACTGCTTAGATAAATTTTATAGAATAAAATGCATCTATTATAAAATAAATTTTAAATCAATAATATAAGTGTCCACTTTAGGAAACTAGAGAAAGAAAAGCAAATTAAATTTAAAGTAAAACAAAATAAATAACTAGAACAGAAATAAAATTAAAAACAAGGAGCCTTAGCTGTTTTGACTCAATGGGTAGGGTGTCAGCCTGTGGACTGAAGTGTCCTGGGTTCATTTCAGGTCAAGGGCACATGCCCAGGTTGCAAGCTTGGTTCCCAATAGGGAGCATGCAGGAGGCACCCGATTGGTGATTCTCTCCCATCATTGATGTTTCTATCTCTCTCTCCTCCCTTTCTCTCTGAAGTCAATAAAAATATTTTTTTAAATTAAAAATAAGGAATCAGTAGAGAAAGTCAATAAAATCAAAAGCCAGCTCTTTGAAAATATCAATAAAATAAGTAAGCCAGTATTCAAAGTAACTAGTAAAAGAGAGGACAAATTACTAATATCAAATACGAAAGAGGGGACGTCACTAAAGATTTTATGGAAATTAAACAGATAATAAAGAAACACAATTCTTTGAAAGACATTATCTGCCAAAAACACTTATAAGAAGAAATAGGTAATCTACATAGGCTTATATCTGTGAAAGAATTGAACCAATAATTAATAATATTCCAAAACAGAAAACACCAGACCCAGATGGTTTTACTGGTGAAGTCTACCAAAGATTTAAGGAAGAAATTAAAACTGGTCTCTACAATTTCTTTCATAGGACAGAAGCAAGGGAATAGTTCCTAATTCAATCTGTAAGTCCAGCATTATCTTAATAACAAAAGCAAAGTCATACAAGAAAACAGGTGATGTTATCATAGAAATCTACACTTAAAAACTATAGGATCCTATTAACCAATATCACTCGAATAAATTCAATTTAAAAAAGAAATGGACTTGCATAACCAAGTTAAACAACACTTGGATATGGTGTATAATTCTTTATCTACCTTGTTGGATTCAATTTCATGTGTTTTTTGTTTGTTTTTTTTGAGAATTGTTACATCTATGTTCATAAGAGATATTGATTAGTAGTTTTTGTTTAAAAGGTGTTCTAATTAAACTTACTTCCTTTTAAAATTTTATTTTGAAGAATTATATTTTTCTTAGAAATTTATCCATCACATCCTGTTTTCAAATTAATTTATTAATTTGTTATTTTTTATAGAGCTTTATTATATCTAAGTGGTGTTATAAGTAGAAAATTGTTTTCTTTTTAAATTTTATTTTATTATTTAAAGTATTACAAATAGTAGTACATATGTCTCCTTTTTTCCCCATTGACCTCTCCCTGGCCTCCACTACCCCCCAGCACATGTCTTTACCCCCCCGCTCAGTGTCTTGTGTCCATTTGTTATGCTTATACTAGTATGCATTCATACAAGTCCTTCGGTTGATCTCTCAACCACCCCTCCAGCCCTCCTCTGCTTTCCTGCTGTAGTTGGTCAGTATGTTAGATGCTTCTTTGCCTCTGTATCTATTTTTTTCATCGGTTTATAATGTTCTTTGTATTCCACAAATGAAATGAGATCATGTGGTATTTTTCACTGACTGTCTTATTTCGCCTAGCATAATGCTCTCCAGTTCCATCCATGCTGTTGCAAATGGTAAGAATTCCTTATTTTTAAAAAATATATTTTATTTATTTTTTACAGAGAGGAAGGAAGAGGGATAGTTAGAAATATCCATAAGAGAGAAACATCAATCAACTGCCTCCTGCCTACCCCCTACTGGGAATGTGCCTGCAACCAAGGTATATGCCCTTGACTGGAATTGAACCTGGGACCCTTTAGTCTGCAGGTCAACGCTTTATCCACTGAGCCAAACCAGTTAGGGCAAAACAGCATTGTAATATTCCATTCTGTAGATGTATGACAGCTTTTCTAATCTACACATCTACTCATGGGCATTTAGACTGTTTCCAGATCTTAGCTATTGTAAATTGTGCCACTATCAACATAGGGGTGTATATATATCCTTTCTGACTGGTGTTTCTGTTTTCTTGGGATATATTCCTAGAAGTGGGATTACTGGGTCAAATGGCAGTTTCATTTTTAATTTTTTGAGGGAATGCCATACTGTTTTCCATAGTGGCTGCATCAGTCTGCATTCTATTTTCTTTAGGGGCCTCAGAAAGTAGGGGCAGGATAAAGACAGTGTTTTCTTCTTTTTGAACACTTCTCTTAACTTATTATTTTTAATTGAATTTATTGGTGTGACTTTGGTTAATAAAAATATATAGGTGTACAATTGTATACTACATCATCTTTATATTGTATTGGGTTTTCCCCATCCAAAGTCTAGACTGTTTTCAAATTTATTTCTTTTAATTACTCAAAATAATTTTACAAGTATCAATTTTTTGAGATTCAATGGTTATTGTCTTATCTAATATTTTATATATTTGTGGTTCCTTTCCCTTTTTATTATTTCTTTTGTCTTTTTAATGATTTTAAATTATTTTAACTAACAGTTGGTCCTGCTGTTTTTCTCTTATGAAATTAAATTTATGGCTGTGTTTTTATTATTTTCTAGCTGATGCTTTGTTTTGACTTTTTGTTTCTTATACAACTTTTGATTGGTGCATTAAATATTTTATTATTTATTTCCCTACACATATTTAATGCTATTAGCTTTTTAATGCAATCAATTTTATTGTACTCCCTAAATCTTGATATGTAGGTTTGTATTGTCATTAGTTTTAGAACTTCCTCAATTTCAGTTTTTATTTCCCTTCTTTTTCTTTTTTTTAAATATTCATCTGAGGATAGATGGTGTGTGTTTTTTTCCTCTTTTAATTGATTTATAGAGAAAAAGGAAGGGAGAGAAACATTAACCTGTTGCCTCCTCAATACTCTCCAACACCCCCTGATTGGTAATTGAATCTGCAATGTCTTCTGTGTATGTTATGACGTTTCAACAAACTGAACTGCCTGAACTGCAGTTTTATTCCCCTTTGATACAAGGTTTGTTTAACAAATAGTTTTTAAAAATTTAGGGAGAGTATTTTTTCTTCTGATTTTAATATTAAGTTCTAGTTTTCTTACCATTTGATCAACATTTTAGTATGATTTCTACTTTATAATAGAATTCCTGTTTTGTTAATTTTCAAAATAGTAGTTTGGGGAAAATAAATAGTAAAAATTTAAAATAAAACACACACTTATCTTTCATCTGTTATATCTTCATCATAGTATTACTAAGTAGGTAGTAGCTCTCCAGTAAGGGATACACAAATGTGCAACTGAAATACTGTTCATTGATTTAGGTTTTGTACTTAAATATTTGGAAATGATTTGTTTCTTATCAATGGAGAAGTTATCATCACAATTTGAAGCAGCTATGCCTTAAAATATCATGCAACATTACAGAGATTGATATAAATGAATAAATATTGATAAAGAAAAGTTCTTAAGCCACTTTTCCAAATCTTAAGAAAATAGGTAGCCCAAGCTGGGTTGCTCAGTTGGTTGTAGCATTGTCCAGTACAACAAAAGATTGCTTGTTGGATTCTTGGTCAGGGCACATATCTAAGTTGTGGGTTTGATCCCCATTCAGGTGCAAACGAGATGCAAACATCTCTCATGTTGATGTTTCTCTCTCTCCTCCTTCCTCTCTAAAATCAATAAAAACATATCCTCAGGTGAAGATTAAAGAAAAAGAAAACATGTATACTAAATTTTATTAAATGTACATAGTATAAAATATTCATTTCCTATACTGAATATTTAAACAATTTTAGCTGGATTAATTTTTCAAATAAAATTTTATGTAGACCCAGTATATAAAAAAATAGATAAAAGTTTAGCCATTGTCTACCTTTTATAACCTGAAAAAATTGCTTATTATAAAAGCATAAAATGAAATCAGTTCTGTATAGAAGAAAAAGTAACCAAAGCAAGACAAAAAAAGAAAAAAAGAAGAAAAAAAAAAAAAGGTTGAAAGTATTTACAAGATTTTCTTTTGTGTACTGAAAAAAAATGCAAATAACTTGTACATACTGCTTTATTTGGACAAGCCCTTAAAGGTTACAGAAAAAGAATACTGATTGCTTATGACAATAAGAATTTATATTAAAATATGCAATATGTGAGCAGGAAAAATGTCAATTGTATACTTATACAAATGTATGTAAATGCATCTAACAGAGATTAGGATTTTATGATACAGATTGTAAAAATTGAATGGATAGTTGAGTAGAGAGGATTAAAGAAAACACCTCTGGTTTAGAACCTGCCCCCTGTGGACCATGACAAAGCTAGACACTACCTGAAACCTGATCCTTGTTCCAGGGACACATCTCAAATATGAGGGGCACAGGTTTCTTCATGGAATAATGATTGGAGCCTGGCCAGCATGGCTCAATGGTTGAGTATGGACCTATCAATCAGGTGGTCATGATTCCATTCCCGGTAGGTATACATACTAGGGTTGTAGGCTCCATCCCAAGGATGGGGTATGCAGGAGGCAGCTGGTCTATGATTCTCTCTATCATTGATGTTTCTGTCTCTCTCCCTCTCTGAAATAAATAAATATATATATATATATATATATATATATATATATATATATATATATTTTTAAAAATAAAATAGTTCATTATAATAATGATGTAAATAAAAGACAGTACATTTGTTGTAATATATTTACACATATTTATAATCTTTAATTACTGTATACTTTTTAAAAATTAAAAAAGCAATACAAATAGCTCCCTAAAAACATGTTTTAAAAAACTTTACAAAACCCAGTAAGGATTTTTTTTTTTTTAAACAGTATAGCAATCATATGTTTTTCTGGTTGTCCATAAAAAATGTATTTTTCTTTTAAACTTCAGGAATAAAAACTTAATCAGTGAGAGGTCAGATCCAACACACACACACATACACACATACGTATGGTCTGACTGAATACATTGAAGCAGTTCTGATTACCTTTATGTGTATTTTTTAAATTTATTATTCAATTTAATAAAAAAAAAAAACCTCCTAGAAATCACTAATAAAGGGCACTTAGTCCTATGGAAGAAGACATTAAAAGATATTTGCCATCAGAGATTACCTACCAGAACTATAAATCATATGTCATTTAGTGATGTATCCATAACTACTTAGCTGGCATGACAAAATCGGATAGTGATTACATGATTTATGAGGTATAGAAGAAGAACCCCTCAAGGGGAATATTCACACACAGAGACCAAAATATTTGAACACAGAAAGAGTATTTTACTTTTCTTAATTTCAATTCAGATTTACATGAGGGGGGAAAATCTAGTGAGTAATTTAAGTACAATTTTATGAGGTTAGATATAAAAGATAATAAATTAGAATATTTCTATCAAGGTGATAAAATAATAAAAAATACTTGCAGCATTTTAAAGAAAGAGTATAAATATTTTGTTTCTCAAGAAATAAAAAGAAATGTCCAAAAGAAAAACAATCAGACTATTTTCATAATGAAAAAATAAACAAACAAAACCAAAAAAACAAAACCATAAGCTTGCAGTTCTGGTTTAAATTCAAGCTCCATAGCTTATTGCTTTTTTAATCTTTGCACTATTATTTAAGTCCTTTGTGCCTTCATTTGAAAATTGAAATTAAAATGCCCATTTCATAAGGATGTTCTAAAAATCACTTAAAACCATGTTTGGCACACAGAGCCACCAGTTTTAAAGTGGTAACTCTCATCATCATTATTAGGAAACAGTGCTACCAAGCACACAACTTTTTTTTTTAATTGAAATGGCTTTAGTCTTACCACAACTTCTGTTTAAAAGAAAGTGTGGAACAAAGGATAAAAGTGGGATTCAAAATGAGATGCATGACTCTCAGTAGCACTAAAATTCATGAAACTAGAGAGTGGCTTGCAGAAGTAATATTTTGTTCAATGAACTTTTCCGTTCCCATTAGACCTTGTTAAGACAAATTTAGGCAATAAAATTTTTTCAAACATCTCCTTATTTGGAAAACTCTTTTGTGGAGATAAGAGCCTCAACCTGGTCATAAAAACTAGGAAGAGGTTAATTTTAGACAAGTCATCAGTTTTCTTTGGTTTAGTAAAAACTTTGGCTAATAGTTGGGTACTGAAAATATCAGGTCAACACTTTGTCAAGTATAATATATGACTGTCTAACCACTAGGGTTATACACCTGAAACTAATACAAAATAATACTAAATGTAAAAGAAAAGGCTAATGTCTATGAAGGTCTCTGTGTGTATGCACTACATTATTCAAAACGTGTTAAATAAATTGATTTATTTAATCCTTACGACCTCAAAAAATTTTATTATTCTCATTTGTGGTAGCAGAAGTAAATATTACATGATTCCTAATTTTGTATTCTGCCACAGGTATGGGGCAGATATGTTTAAAAACAAACAAACAAATATACATTAGCTAAAAAAATAAATGCACAAGTTTCAGAGACAGGCAAAACTATGCATCAATCAAATCCCATAGTTACAGTACTCAACAGAACTTTTGTATTCAATATCAAAAAATAGTGACTATGCTGATTTTTTCTATATATTTCTTGAATATAGCTTTTATGCTTCTCTCAATTCTATTTTAAGTGGTTCAAACTGACGGTCTCCAAATATAGTATAAATTGAAGAATACATGACTATTTCTTTTTCACATAATGTTGCTGCATGCTGATACTGAAGAGGTCAGATATTGCTCAAAGAGCAGAGCCACAGTGTAATGCCAGCCTGGTGTCAATGAAAGGCATTGAAGGAATGCCAAGATCAAGGAATCTGTGGCATCTTTCTTCATAAAGTCCTTGAAAAAGAGCCAAACCTACTTTTTTTGTAATACATAATATGACTAACAGTGATGGCATAAAGTTTGGATTTTGATACTGTATAAAATATAGTCCTACATTTGGTACTATATTTTTATCAATTATAATAATTTTCATTAATTTAAATATTTATTGGAAAATACCCACTTTTAATTTCTAATATGCTTTAGGTTTTTAAATAATGCTTTTGAGCAAGAGCTGGTATGCTTAGTGATCAGAGTGACCACACACCCACGGTCAAGGTTTGATTCCCAGTCACGGGCCAATACTTGGATTGCAGGTTCTTTCTCTCCCCCTCCCTCTGTGCCACCCACCCTTTCTAAAAAGATATTCTCGGGTTAGGGTTAACAAAAAAATATAATACAATAAAATGAAAAAAAAATCTATTTGTGATAAAAAAAAAAGTTAGTAATTTAAAAGCAATAAATATGTTTTATAAAGAGGGCATAGTTCTTGAATTTAGTGTATAAGTGAGTAAAATTTGGGAAATATTGTGCTAACCAAACAATGTATTCAGGATTATACTGGAGAATTTAAACTCTGCTCTTCAAAACTAGTTGCTCTCAGGATATATACAGAGAGACTAACCCAATTTTAGACGCAGAGATTAAAAAGCTGACATTATGGTGCAGTTTTTCAAACACGCAAAGTCATTTGCATTTTAGGGGCTACAGGGCAATGCCAATTTTTTCAATTGCCTCTTTTATTAAGTATGCAATCTAAATAGCAGGAACACATATTTACCCTGTCTAATGAAAACAGAATGCAGCATTTTAGCACATTTATTTGTCTTGGTTTTACTCATGCAAAAAGTTTGTACTTTCATTTGGATGAAAGCAGGAAGATCCTGGGAAGCCGGAAGGTTTTCTTGTTTCACAAGTGGACTGCAGCAGCAGACCTCTATCATGGTGCCTGCCCTGAAGTCCCTCCCCCACTGTGTGCTTGTGTTCTTGGTGAGTCCCAGTCTTTCACCATGAGGAACAACTCAGGCAGCCAGAGGATCTAGGTCTAAACAATTCAAGCCCTCCATCCCATCACCACTGAGATGATTTCAGGGATGGGGCTGAGGAAGTTATTCAACTTCCCTTGTTTAAATTTCCTAATCACCCAGATCACCAGGTTAATGTGAAAACCAAATAACCATAAACATTAACTATTTAAAATACCCTATAAGTACCCATAAATCTTAGCTATTGTATTAATTCTGAACTGGAAAGAGTTGACTTTTAGCTACTAATATTCATTTGAGCTTAACAGAGAGAGAACTTTTTGGGGACCCTGCAGACATAATTGTGAAAAGCAAGTATGTTTCCTTTTGCATTGATTTAATCATAATAGAGGTACCTCTTCACACCTCTCAATGGCTATTATAAAAAAGTCAACAAATAACAACCTTTGGCAAAGATATGTTAAAAAGATAATTTTCATGCAGTCACCATACACCCAGCAATTCCACCTCTATTTATCTGAAGAAGACAAAAGAACTAATTTGAAAAGACATAGGCAGAGCTAAATAAAATAAGTCAGACAAAAAAGACAAATATAGCATTATGTCACTTATATGTGGAATCTAAAAACAAAACAAATGAACAAACAAGACAGAAATACACTCAAAGATACAGGGAACAACAAAAAAATGATTGCTGGAGGGGAGGAGGATATGAGGATGAGTGATAAAGGTGAAGAAGAATAAGAAGCACACACTTCTAGTTTTAAAGTAATAAGTCACGGGAATGTAATGTAGAGCACAGAGAATACTTCGCACAGTGACAAATAGTAACTAGATTGCGATGTTCACACCATCTCTCTCTATAAAAGCCTAAGCGACCAAATGGCCATAAGGACTATAATGACCATTATGCACACTACCACCAGGGGGCAGATGCTCAGCATAGAGCTGCCCTCTGGTAGTCAATGTGCTCCCACAGCAGGAGTCCCGCTCCTGTGAAAGACACATCCCAGCGGCCCACCAGCCAGGTGGCAGCCACTCACTCCCTCAGTAGTCTTGCAGGTCCAGTCTCTGAGGAACAGGCCAGGAGCCATGGACCAGCGCCTCCAGCATGATCCCAACAGGGCCCTCAGCCTCCTGGAAGCTGGCCTCGGGCACTGCAGCCCCTTCCCCTCCCTAGATGCCTCACAGGAAGAAACAATATAAAAGCGGCCACCAAGTGCCTCCCCAACAACCAGCACAAATGTCAGCTGAATGGATCCATATCCCAGGGCAGCAAGAGGGCCAATTTCATCCTGCCACACCCTCCGGGGGGCCACCCGTGCACGAATTCATGCACCAGGCTTCTCGTAAGGTATATAAACACTGAGTCACTATGTTGTACACCTGAGGTTAATATAATATTGTATGCCAACTACACATAAACAAAATTTTTTTAAATTAAGGCAGACAGTTTTCTACTCTTAAAAAAGTAAATGTTTAATATTACCTTTTTATTTTGTACTATGATCCAACAATATTTTTTCCCCCTAAATAATGATGAGATTTATTTAAATACTAGAGGCCTAGTGCAAGGATTCATGCACTGGTGGGGTTCCCCCCAGTGCAGCCTGCACTCCCTTGCAATCTGAGACCCCTGGGGGATGTCAGACTGCTAGTTTTAGCCCAAAATTGGCAGTCTGACATCTCCCAAGGGATCTAGTAGTGCCTAAAGCAGCAGATGGCCAGGGAGGAGCCTGAGCCCAGGCTGGTACCATACCACTCCTGCTCATCCTGGCCCCACGGCACCTGCCCCTGCCGCCACTGGGTAGCACTGCTGCAGAGGCAGGAGAGGCTCACACCACCGCAGTAGCACTTGCCAGCTGTGAGTCTGGCGTCTGGTGCACATCAGTGATCTGAGCAGAGCTCCTGCATTGAGCGTCTGCCCCCTGGTGGTCAGTTTGCATCATAGCTACTGCCCGGTCATCCGGTCATCCTGTCACTTAGGAATATATATATATTAGAGGCCCAGTGTGTGAAATCACATGGCCCTGCCCACTGGTGCTCACCTTCTGGGCACTCTCCTCACTGTGCCTATCCGCCCATGCCCCACCCACTTGCTGCCCTGCCTGCCCACCAGCTGCAGCCTTGCTGCAATCTGACTCTGCCGGCCATGGGGGAGGGACTGAGAGGTGCTCAATGCACTTCATGGTGACCGTCATTTGGTCATTCCAGCATTCCATTGTTAAGGCCACTGGCCTTTTATATATTAGATACAGATCAGGACATATGTTATAGCATTATTTGCATATATGTGTATATATAGGTATGTGTATGTATATATAAATATTGATGTATTTATACACACAAATATGTATAAATATGATTTGGAATTTACCAACAACTGCACTGATTTTTTTTCAATTGTTGCACAGTACAGTCAGACAGACATTCCACGTAGTGCTAAACTAATAGTTTGAATTATTTTTGACATGATCATAACTATAAATTATACATCTGTGAACAAAGACTTGACAATAACATAAAAATAGAAAAAAAATAAATTTTTTTGAGTAGAGTGGTGAGATTTCAGGTTTATATTTTCCTTTCAAATTAATTTTACCTGACTATACTTTTGTTAGGATTCCCAAACTCAGAAGAAAATGTATTGATTTATGGATATTTGCACTTTTCTAAAACTATGCCTCTACTCATGCCAATACAGTCACTTAAAATGCCCACTCATTTCCTCTTCATTTCTCAAAATTTCATTCATCTTTCAGGGCCTGCCCAATTCCCAGTTCTTTAATAAAGATCTCTCTGACTACCTCAACCTGAAATGAATTCTCCTAGCTTGGAGCTCCCCTGGAAATTCTTGTCTGCACAATGTATTTAGAAATTAATCACGCATTGTCTTGAGATGGTGAAAAGACAGCCCAGGCTTTGAAGTCAGACTCAAGATAAATCCTGAGTCTACTACAAAACAGCAGTGTGACCTTGGGCAAATTGCTTGTTCTGAAATAAAGATAGTGACTATCCAGTTCTCTCCCTGTGCCTGATGTGGTTTAGAATGCTTTGTATGTGTTAATTTATTTAATCCACACAATGGCCGCATAAAATGGGTAGCATTATGATTCCTTTTATACAGACAAAGGCATTAAAGCACTGTGTATGCCCCTATTTATATGCATCTGTACCTGTAACTCCCTATCTGTGCCTCTACAAACTGCCCAAGGCCACAGTGTCAGTTGCACACATGGGATTCCAACCCTGGCAGCCTGGCAGCTCAGTCCACATTCCTATGCAGTATAACGTGTGACCTCTCAGCTTCGGGCCAGTGGTGCATGATAGCTATTAACCTCACGGGATTATTAAGTGGGTGAAATGAAAATAAACATATAAATTGGCACATAGTAGGTGTATAACAAATTCTAGTTGGCATTTCCCTTTCTTTACTGCTGCCTCAAACTACCACTTATATCTGTTCTCAACTTCCCTGTTGAGTCTTGCCTGCGCAGATGGAGCTTACTAGGCTCCTGTAACACCAAGCCCTTGGTGGCACACACTCCTAAGCAAGGTACTCGAACACCTTTGAAACCTGGATCTGCCTGCTTTCCGCTTCCCCTGACCCCAATCCCCTACTCCTATCACCAATCGTTTCCTGCCAACCTTCTGCTGTCTTACCCACTGCAACCATCCCAACCTGCACTCCCTACAATGCCCTGCCCCTCTCCTGTGGCTAATGCAGACTCCTACAGATCCAGCTCAGCCCTGCCTCCTCCTCAAAGAAATCACTAACTGCTCCCTTGGGGAAAGAGCCTATGTATGCTCCTACAGCATCCTCCACAGGCCAGCATTTGCAGTGAGGGAGGTAAGCACAAGTTATTTCAATACATTGTGGCAAAATTTGGAGGGCACAGAGACTAGATTCAACCCGCCTTAGTCCTTCAAATAATTTACACAGGAACTTGGACTGTCAGCATGCAGTGGTTGTTTATTGAATTTTCTTTGTAATTCACATTGTTGGGACTTGATATGCTCTAGAGGAAGCTATGGTAAACAGTATTCCTAGTAACAGTGTCTCTTCTTTCATGAATTACAAAACATTAGCATTTCCCACAGTGTATCTATACAGCTAGATGTTCTGCATGTGTGTATGTGGGGATGGGGGGGGGGGGGGCTAGAAAGGGGTAGTCCTGTGGCCAAATATATTTGCAAACTACTGTACTCTCATTATAGGAACTATTCATTGAGAGTCACACATTTAATAGAAGTGAACAAAATGGAAGCAATCTACAACCTTATGGATTTTACGACATATCAGATTCCTGAGAAGTCCTGCAATAAATAAACATGTGTTACCTTTTTGGAACCAATATACTTCAATATATTTGATCAGCATTCTATAATCCAAATCAGTATTCTGGACACACATTGCAGAAAATATTGCCTATTAGTGTTAATCAAATCAAATATTATTTTTTTCCTCTTTTAACCTAAGTTTAATCCTTGTTATAATTCTAATTGTCACAATAAATAAATAAAAGAAAAAAACTGAGTTACAGCAAACATGGTTAAATATTGAAATACATCATTATAAGTGTTTAAATTGTAGTTCTATTTGATGTGCTATTTTTTAAATGCTATGGTAAATGATGTTAGAGCACTGGTAATAAGGCAAAAGCAAAAGCCACTGAAAACTCTTCCTGGAAGTAGAAATAAGCAAAGATTTGAAAACACTGACTTATTGATTTGCAGCTGCTGAATTAATATATGTTGGATTAGTATAGTATTATTGAATCCATACTCTAGCCTTTGCTATGGTGCTATAATGTATTTTTTTTAACTTAGTCTAGAATATCTCTACCAGACTAAAATGGACAATTAGAAAAAAAAATTTACATCAGGCACCACTTTTTTGTAACACATAGTAATTCCTTGGGTGAAAAACAAAAAGTTGGCCTAAATTATCTGGTCTGTTGTCTTGACTTTCTTCATTCATTTTCATGTCACTTTCATGATCTACTAGTCAAAATAAAGTTATCTTATTAGACTTGTCTCTACACCTTCCAGTTTTTAAACACCTGCTTTATATTGACATTTTCTCTTTCCTTGGTATTAGTGGGTTTTTATGTGCTGTCCCCATCTACTCCAGTGAATATTCATTTTATATTCCCTCTGAGAGTAACACCTGCTGTTTTTATCTTCTCAGTGTGGGCATTACCCAACATTTCGTTAGGGGATCTTTTCTGTATACAGTAGTCTTCTATCTATATTTAACTCTGCATCAGCAGGGATTAAATAAGTACTTCAAACACCCCACATACTCAGAAATATTTAAGTGAATGCATGAGATAAAAAAAAACAAACCCACAACTAAATAAACTGCTGGATCATTGCAGCTCAGTGGTTGAGTGTTGACCCATGAACCAGGAGATCACGATTTGATTCTCCATCAGGGCACGTGATCCCTTGGCAGGCTTGATGCCCAGTAGGGGGTGTGCAGGAGGCAGCCAATCCATGATTCTCTCTCATCACTGATGTTTCTCTCCCTCTTCCTTCCTCTCTGAAATCAATAAAAACATAAAACATATTCTTTAAAAACTATTAAAAAAACTGAATAAACTATTCCAAGTGTCGATGGCGTAATAGGAGGAAAGGGGATAGCAAGAGGGATAAAAGCTCATTTGAGGTGCTCCTTTCTCATGATTCTTGCCACATGAGACAAAGATATTACAGAACTTTATTTGATAAATTATAGCTCTATCAATATTAAATGGAACTCTAGCCTTGTTAGAATTTATATCTGAAATATACATGTTATCAAAAAGGATCATGCCTGATTTATAGGTAGCTAAAAAATCTCAGTTTTCTCCCCTCTGGATTTTTTCATAATTGAGTATGATATATTACTTCTCCCACAAAGTGAAATTAAGACAGGGAGGGGTGAATTGGAATAGACAGAAAATGTTAATGCAATGCAAAAGCCAATTTCATGTTGTACAAATTATATATTTGGACTTTCATCAAAAGAGAACATTATTTTTTGCCAATAATAACTTAGTTAAAAAAACAAAGGCCCATTTATGAGGATTACAAAGTCAATTGTCTAAAGCTTTAAAAAATAGCCCAAATTTAATTAAAATAAAATTGGAGTTGCATAGTGTAATGTTGAAATAATTAAACCAAAGATACAGGTGTCTTGTTTGTCCATCTGGAATTTTGAAATTTGAGACAAATTTACTTGACACATTTTATGTTTAGTTATAAAACTACAAATTGTGTTTAGAATGTTAGCATCAACAATTGTATAATAAGTTGGAAAAACACCCTTTTTAGTGTTGTCTCTAGCCTTCTAAAAGTTCCTGGATGGGTGATAAAATATCTATTAATACTTTTATAATGAGCTCTCAGTATAAAAAAAAACACCCATGTAACATTTTAAAGCTGGCTGTCAAGTAATGCAGAAAATAGTGAATACATTTGTTATTCATTACCTGATACTTTATAGTTATGAATTTTTCATATCCCTGTAGTGTCATCTTACCCCAGCTGCCCTGGCATACATCCTGGTTCAAATCAGGGCCAGCCAAACATAAATAAATAAATGAAGTTGAACATGGAGCTCTTCAAGGTCCTTTCTCTGATATAGAGAAAAATCTTTGTTTTGTTTTTGGAAAGGTTACAGTCAAGTAGGCATTAGTAAAAGGAATAGTTAATATTAAAAATAATTCATACTTATTCATACTTTGAAACAGTTGTTGGATAGTGACTTTAGAAAGATCAGAATGTCCATGAACTAATCATTTTCACAGAGCACTTGAAGTGAACAAGTCCTTAGCTGTCCATTCTGATGTAGTTAGGACATCACTTCCTGAATTCTAGAAATCACGCTTGTTTTGCCTTAAAATATATTAAATTACATTTCATAAAAGTTTCTCACTCACACTCACTTGACAAAATAATACTCCAATTACAATACCTCATTAATTATATTTCTTTTTTATTAATGTTATGTCAAATATCTTTTTTTAGATACATTTAGATGCATGTCTTAAATTGGGATGCCCTAAGTCAGCAAATGAAGTATACTGTGTCATGATGGTTCTGTGTGCCCGCTTATTTCACAATTACAAAAAATATATAATATTTACCTGCAAGATACACTCAATACTCTGTGTAATTACCAATAATTTGCTGTAACTTGATCATCTATTAAAAAAAAACAACATCTTAAAATAAGTGAGGAAAACGATAATGTAAAAATAAACTTCAATCTCTCTCTCTCTCTCTCTCTCTCTCTCTCTCTCTCTCTCTCTCTCTCTCTCTCCAAACTAAATGACATAATTTTTCATATGGTGTGTCCAAAAAAATGTGTACACATACTTTGAATAATTATAATGCCAGTGTTTATTAAAATACATTTCATTTTCAATTTGAGCTATCAATCCTTGAAGTGTGCATACATTTTTTGTATTTTAGTTTTTGTTAATAGCAAAAATCTGGGGCAGAACTCACATGAGAATTTGTCACAGCTCTATAATTGTTATTATAATGCAACTGTGTTCTAAGTTAATTGGGCTTTTTGTGGACATAAATGGTTTTAGTATTTGAATTAGAATGCTAACAGTGGTAAACTACTGTTAATGTTGAAATTTCATTGGCTCCTATATAGAAATGGGCCTGAAGCCTGTTGTATTGAAGATGATCCAAAGAAGTTTCTTATCTCAACAATTAAGTCAGAATCATACAGGCTTTCTCACATTTTAATAACTTCCAGATGGTGGAGGAACTAAAATAAAACTAAGAATTCAACAAAAGTTTGGGAAAATATTAGCATAGTACAAAAGACTAAGAGCACTAAAGAAGTTATTTTCAAACTAGTTTTCCTTGCTTTAAAAAATGCCACTGGCAAGAATAATGATGCCTCCATAATGTTACTAAAGTGCTATATTTGTAAAGCAGCATGTAAGTCTCATAAAAGGGTAATGATTTCCTTAAGTGATAGTAAAATAAGCTTTCACGTAGAGATATGCTGAGGTACTACTGTTCATGGGCAGCACTAGAGTTACACCACCTACTTTGTATTGCAATTTTCACTAACAGGAAAAAAGGAATTACAGTAGTGGTCACATTTTCCTTCCTCTGACATAAAAAAAATAACTCTAGTGGAGTTCAACTAAGTAGAGAAAATGATAAAATCTTATATAAAATTTATGCTTATTTGACCATTCCTCTGTATCTAAGCAGGTTCTTTGAATAGATTAGGAGTAAATTTCTCTCGCTGATCATAGAATTACCCCAGGTATCTATTATATTTTCAGTTGATGTGGCCTCTGCTAGATTTCTCAATTACTGCCACTTTATAACATATGTACAGGTTTCTTAACACTTATATTAAGTAACACCTGCCTTCTCCCTTCCATGTTTGTATGTCAAATAATAGTCAATAAATCAATGAGTATTGGTAAAATATCTCTTATGAGTAATATAAGAAGTTTCAAAAAGTTCCTTCAGTCTAACTTTCTTACAAGAGAAAAATTTTGTCTATCGTATATAGTCTTCACTACTTAATGATGGGAATATGTTCTGAAAAATTCATGGGTAATTTCATAGAGTGCTCTTACATAAACCTAGATGACATAGCCTACTACACACCTAGGTCATATGGTATAGCCTATTTATCTTAGGCTATAAGCCTGTACAGCATGCTTCTGTGCACAAACACAATATTAAATCAAACACAAAGCTAAAATGAGGTAATCAAGAGATTTGATAGACATGAAATGTATGAGGCCGATACTGGCGTAATACAGCATACTGTTTTATAGCACATAATTTTTATAAACAAATTATAAAACACTAAAATAATGATACATAAACCAGCAACATAGTCTTTTGTTATCATTATGAAATATCACTTACTGTACATAACTGTATATGCTATACTTCTGTGATTGGCAGCGCAGGTTTGTTTTTATCAGCGTCATCACAAATGCATTACTGTTAGTAATGCAGCATGCTACAATATGCCAGCTATGACATCACTAAGCAATCGGAATTTTTCAGCTCCATTATAATCTTATGATGTTACCATCATGTATGTGATCCATTGTTGACTAAAACATTATGCAGGCATGACTATAATTGTAATTCCCCCAAAATAGAAATTCCACATTAAATTCTATTGGCCAATTGCTTATAAAATCAACAATATTATTATCTCCTCTACCATAATTCTCAATTGGATTTTTTTACTCCTTAGCAGCAAGAAGAAACAGAATTCAGAATTTTCCAGTAAGTAGCAGGCACATTAAATATATTAAAATTTTGTTATATTAAGTTTGGCAAGGCAATGCATAGACCTTATATCAAGAAGTTTGTGAGTATGGTCCTAAAGGATTTAAATGGAATTATGGCTTCTGAGGCAGATATTTCAAAATGAATGCAAATAACATAGGTGACTGTGGTGAGGAATAGCTCTCATTCTGAAGTCTAAAGTATACATATACCCCCCCCTCAAAAAAAGTATAACCTAAACAACTAGATGATAGAAACTTTCTGACTTTCTGTGGTTTCATAGAAAGCTTACCCCAGTAGTACCAAATTACTGAAGTGTTTGCCTCAAACATTTAAACTTTCCACATAAGTAAAATCAAAACAAAAAGTGCCAAAATGTTAAATTCTGTTTTCATTGCACAGGGCAAATAAGTATTCCTACCATTGAAATTATACTTGTTGTTGTTTGTTAAAGAATATTTTATTGATTTTTAGAGAGAGAGAAAAGGAGAGGGAGAGAAAAACACCAATGTGAGAATGTAACAACAATTGGCTACCTCTTGCATGCTCTCTGAGAATCAAGTTTACAACCTCAGCATCAAAAGGCAATCTTGGGTACATGGGACAATGTCCAATCAACTGAGCCACACTAACCAGGGCTAAATTATACTTTAACTAATAGAAGAACTAGATGTGAAAATTGGTGTTGCTCTATAGCCACTAATGTACAAACCTGTGCATGTTTGAAAAACAGCAACATACAGGCAGCTTTTTCAGTCCTCAAATCTGAAACTAGTTGTTTGATTGGACTATCTGCTCTAAGAGCAAATAGTTCTTCAGAATATAGCCTCAGGCCAGAGGATCATGTGAAGAACAAAAAAATACCTTTTTTTGGTGCATTTCTATGCCACATTTTCTATAATTAAAAAGCTAAAATGTACCAAACAATTCATCACTATATGTCTAGTTCCTTAACAGGAGAGTAACGGAGAGTAAGAATTTATAAGTTTATCCTTACAAGACTAAATAAAACAAAACAAAACAAAACAAAACCCAATATTTTGGGATGTAATAATTCTTAATTTTATTCAGAGCAAATGTTTACACCTCATAGAATAAGCAAATTATACACCAATTATTTCATAATTAAAATTTTCAAAGAGCCAGATAAATGATACTAAAAATGAAAACATAATTCCAAATAGAATTTTCAACAAAAAATTAACTGAAACAAAAGAATTCTATAATGAGCTAAACAGTGTTCTTAACAAATTAACGTGAATTAAGTCATGTTTGAAAAAGAGGAATTACGATTTTAAAAATAATTTAGTAAGTGATATTTTAAGAAAAAAATGACTAAATTAAAATTCAGCATCATCTTGACAAAATGGAGAGCCATTAAATATGATGAAGCCTTAGTATCTCATCTCACTTTTATTCAATTACTTTTTTAATAGTAATTCATGAAGCAATTGTTTTGGCAAGCAACAATATATGAAAAATAATGCAAGACATATCTTGGTAAAATATTTTAAGTATTTTACTATATTTCTATGCAATTCTGTTATCATAAAACTTCTCCACAGGGCCAGAGCACTAGATCTTCACATATCCATTGCCTGAATATCATTTGAAAAATTCTAAAATGGTCCCAATTACCTTTATCCCCCAGTATTACTCTTGTAATTATGTCCAGGTTACAGGGCAAAAGGAAATTTGAAATGTTGTTAACGTTACAGATAGACCCCCCTTAAAAATGGGAGTGGGACTAATCACATGAGCAGAAGAGAAGCAGAAGTTTTCTCCAACCTATAGCAGAGCAAGAAATCAGAAATTGGAAGCACGAGAGGACTGGCTATAGCACTGCTGTTTGGGAAATGAAAGACCATGTGGAAAGAACTTAAGAAAGGTCCCTAGAAACTAAGATCTACCCTATTCTACCATTCATCAAGGACATGAGACAGTGAAGTATATTTCCCCCAGAACCTAAAAACAAACAAAACACAACAAAAAAACTCAGGATGGCTGACTTGATTTTGACTTTGTGATATCCTAAGCAGGGAACCTGGTGGATCACACCTGTACTTCTAACCTACAGAAATGAGCAAGTAAGTGCATGTTCTTCTAAGCTTTTAAATATGTGGCAATTTCCCACACTCCAAAACAAGCCTACCTAATAAAAGAGTAATATGAAAATTAATCACCACTCTGCTATACTCACAGGCCACGCCCACCAGCAATCAGAGTAAGTATGCAAATAAACCCAACCAAGATGGCTACAGCCACAGAGAGTAGGAGTAAGCCAAGCTTTCTGCCTGACCTTGCTGGCCTAAGTCTCCACTCAAGGCTACAAAGTTTCAATTGTAGAAGGTAAAAAATTCTAATAGAAATGGCTACCACCATGGAGCAAGCAGGAGGCTTGGCTAGAAGGTAAATAAATTCCAGATACCAGGGCCTCTGCTTGGGTTGCCAGGGGATGTGACTGGCCTGCAAACCACCACAGGCTTTTTGCTCAGGCTATCCCACACCCCAAGAGAACCCCCACCCTGATCTGGGATACCCTCAAGGGAAAACCTGTCAGCCCCCACATGTGCACCAGGCCTCTATCCTATCTAATAAAAGAGTAATATGCAGATTATCCATCATTATAACATACAAGATGGCTGCCCCATGTGATCAAAGATCCTGCCCCCATATGGACACAAGACAGCCACCACAAAATGGCCAGCAGGGGAGGGCAGTTAGTGCGGGGGGGGGGGGGGGGGGACCAGGCCTGCAAAGAAGGACAGTTGGGGGCAATCAAGCCTGCAGGGAAGGGCAGCTAGGAGTGACCAGGCTGGCAGAAAGAGAAGTTGGGGGCAAACAGGCTGGCAGGGGAGCAGTTAGACATCAATCAGGCTGGCATGGGAGTGGTTAGGGGGTGATCAGGCTGGCAGGCAGAAGCGGTTAGGGACAATCAGGAAGGCAAGCAGGCGAGCAGTTGGGAGCCAACAGTCCTGGATTGTGAGATGGATATCCAACTGCCCATTTAGGCCCGATCCCAGTGGGTAGGAATCGGGCCTAAATGGGCAGTCAGAAATCCCCTGAGGGGTCCTAGATTGGAGAGGGTGCAGGCTGGGTTGAGGGACAACCCATGCCCCCATGCACGAATTTCGTGCACAGGGCCTCTAGTCTATATCATAAAAGGCCTGTGATCATGACACCGTAATGATGGAATAACCAAACAATCGGTTACCAGGAGGTGCTGGAGCACCTCTCAGGCCCTCACCCACCCTTCCCCAGAGCCCCAGCAGTGTTCCTGGAGCATGCAAGGCATCACAGGGCATTGGACATGGCCCTGATGGCAGGCTAGGCCTAGGGGACCCTACACGCACATGCTTTTATTGTGCGCTGGACCTCTAGTCTAACAAACAAACAAACACACACTGTACATTGGCATAAAACTGTTATAGTAGAGTCCAAGAACATAATTTTGAATTTGAAATCTCAGACCCTGAGGAGACATAAGCCATGATGAATTCATAATGAGACAAGTGTAAGGATGGCTTTCAGGCTCCCCCCATCCTTCCAGGAGGAGAACAGATAAAGCTTTTCGTGAGCTTGGAAATAATGTTTTTAAAGGTTAATGTTAATAGCAAATTTGTTAGATGGTACTGGATTTCTGAGAATGAGCTCTGTCACCTTTCCTTCTTAAATACTTGGGTAAAATTAGGGACTGAAACACATAGATAGGTTTAGGAATCTAAACAACAAAGAGATTGGTTTCATCTTTCCTGAGATGAGGCTAGGTAGTTGGTGATAATGATCATAAATTAATGTCAATGTATAATAAATTATAATTATTAACATTTGTTGAGTGTATTATATATCAGACACTAATGTAAGTAAATTTCTCCAATTATTCCATCTAAACCTCAGAAAACACAGTAAAATAAAACTGTTATTTCCCCTATCTTGCAAATGGAAAACTGAGGTTCTTAATTCCCATAGCAAATGAGTCCAGGATCTGGAACTTTAATTCCAGTAGTCCAACTCCTAGGTTTATGCTCTTAACCACTAACTTAATCTTTAAGAAAATAGGACAAAACAAACAAAAAATGTTTTTAGGCAAATGGTCTAGAGACAGTTTATCACACACCTATTGCACCAGTCCAATACACAGACATTTTTAAATGGAATGAGGATGATTCAATAATTCTTGTGTGTCCAACTATATAAGAAGCAAAGGATCACAGATGGATGGCCCCACCATTATTCCAGTGTCTAACGGGATCAGCACAGTGGTGAAATTATTCTCTGCATCTGAAAGGGGCCAAGCACTAGTAAATAACTGGACTTGAAGCTATTTTAAAATAAAGGGAAAGGATAAAAGAAACCACAGAAATTTTGTCAAATCTGAAAGCTAACTCTTCCTTCTGTTCCTTATCTACCAACACGAAAGGCATTCTTGAATACAAGTCTCACATCTTATGTGGATATTGAGATAAAAATTTAAAAATAAGAGGACTTCATTCATTAGGCATTTTGCACAAAGTTAGAGATTTTATAACCTACTTTGCATAAATATATTATACTTTTTTGGAAAAAAATAATTTTAATTGAACAATAATGTATTTTTATACTGTCAATGTATTTCAATTATGTAACTATGAATGTGTTGTTGAATATCAACAAAGAGTCAAGAATATGAGAAGTTATTTGGAAAAGCCAAATAATTATCTATCCAGATTTTATCAGAATTGCTTTGGTACTTAACTAAAATTTTAATATACTCATATGCATTACTTATGAATTTTATATTTACATAAAATTTAATATTTTATGTAACATACACACATATATTATTTTTTCTCTTATTGTCAACCTTATTATATCACACCTATCAGCAAAAAGAAAATGTAAATAAATATAATGGGTTTTTTTGGAAATACTAAATAGCAAGTGTACCACTTCAATTCTAGTAATCTACTCCCAGGTTTTTTGCTCTTAACCACATACTTGTACTTTAAGAGAACAGTTAAGAATGAAAAATTATATATTAACTCCATGTAATGATAAATGATGCCAGGATGTTTCTTACACGTAGTTTTAAACTGAAATCTAGAAATTTTAGTTAGATCTAAACTTAGCTGTGTCTGTTCGGATTCATCACTCGGTACCATATGCTGTGTTTCTGATCACAATTCTCATAATCTGTGGAGTGGCTACAGATGTCTGCTTTTAAATAAAAAATAGCAATCAGATTGCCAAGAATAGGCAGAGGCCACATTTTTCATTTTAGGTTGAAAATTTTGTTCCATTTTACAGATTTATTTTTACCCCTGAAAACTCCTAACAAATTTGCTATACCTTACTATTCTAGACAGTTCATTGTTTATCAGCTTATCCATTTAAAGTAATATTTTTCAAAGATCTATCCTAACTCTAATTTTTAAAATTTTATGCAGTAGTTACTTTTATTTATTATTTTAAAAAATCTTTCAGCACAAATAAACTTATTATTTCTTCTCTGATCATTAGACATGGGTGGTCTCATAACATTTTCATACTTTACTATCAATTGTGTAAATCTATCAGTGAGTGGAAAATGTAGATTTTATGTATTATATTCATTTCAGATTCTTAGAAATTTAATCCTACAAATTAGGAATTGCAATTAAATAATTAAATGATTGCTATTGAATAATGCTTCCAAATTTTGGATTAAAAAAAAACTAAAGCTTAGAGAAATTAAGTGATTTTGGTCACACGGGGCAGATTCAGAAAATCTGATTCATTCAACCAAGTTAATCACATATTTCATTGTCAGAGAAGCAGAGAGAATATACAGTATTATGATTTTTATACTATCATGGCTTCAATATCAAATTAAGAAGTCTTAATGTATGATGATTAGAAAGTAAGAAACATACTTTCATATTTGGAAATTACATGAGTGAAATGAACAAATTTTAACAATTGACCAGGGATTTCAACAATAGTCTGGATGCAAAAATCTACATAGTAAAGGAATTGCATTATTATACACAAGTAATAGAAAGTATAATAACAATAATATAATAATAAAGGGAGAGGGGAAAATGTACAAGAACATAAAAAATCTATCAATTTCCATTAACCTATAATCAGTGCAAGTCTAAACAAATCTTCATAGAACATCACAATGTGATTAATTTGAAAAAGTAAGGACCAAGAACAACCAAAATAATTTTGAATAACAAGTGGAAATGCCACATTTTTAACTATAAAACTATATTCATTAAGATGATATTAACCCAGACAGAGACAAACCAATGGAATGTAATTAAGAACCCAGAAATTAACCCATTTAATATGGAAATCACATGCATGCAAAGAAATTACATACTGATGGTAAACACTCAGTGTTTCTGCATATGTAATTGTAAGTGAAAAGACTATGACTTAGTGTTGCCTTAATCTGAAAGCACCATAGATATTTAAATATAAAACTCCCTCTTTTTTGTGTTGTTTGAAAATGTAAATTAAAATTATTTGTCTTTTTATTTTTAACATATTTTGTTGATTTTTTTTTTTTTTTTTTTGAGAGAGGGAAAGGGAGAGGAAAGTAGAAAACATTGATGTGAGAGAACATTGATTTACTGCCTTCTACACCTGCCCCTCACTGGGATCGAGCCTGAAACTGGGGCATGTGCCCTGAATGGGAATCAAACATGTACCCTTTTGGTTCATGGGTAGACACTCAACCACTGAACAGCACTGGCTGGGTGGAATTATTCATCTGGATAATTGAAACTTGATGCTGTTCATTAGTAACTTCCCTTTTCCTCCTTCCTCTAACCGTGAGAACTACCATCCCACTTGGTTTTTATGAATTTAATGTAGATACCTCATGTAAAAGTAATCATTCAGTATTTTTTCTCTGTGTGACATTTATTTCCCTTAGCATAATGTCCTCAAGGTTCATTCGTGTTGTCATATATTGTAGAATATCCTTCTTTCCTAAGACTGAAGAGTATGCGGCTGTGTGCATGTGCATGTGCGTGTTGCATTTTCTTTATGCATTCGTCTGTTGGCAGATATTTAGGTTGTTTACTCATTTCTACATTTTGGCTGTTGTATACAGAGCTACAATGACCAAAGAATACTTATATCTTTTTAAGATCCTGACTTCAATTATTTTAAATAAATGCCCAGAAGTATGACTGTTAGATCCATGGTAGTGCTATTTTTAATCTTTGAAGATTAAACTGTTTTCTATAGCAGCTGGACCATTTTTGCATTCCTGCCAACAGTGCACAAGGGTTCCAATTTCTTTACAACTTTGCCAACAATTAAAAAAAAAATTCTATCCTGTGAGTGAGGTGACAATGAATTGATTTCTCATTGTAGTTTTAATTTGCATTCCCTGATGACTAATAACAGTGAGCATGCTTTCATGAACTGTTGGTCATTTGTTGAGTCTTCTTTGGAGAAATTTCTACTCGATTCTTTAACCCATTTTCAAATCAAATTATTAGTTTTTCGGGATTAAAATTAAGGAGATGCAGCATTTCCTTATATATTGTGGAGATTAAGCCCTTATCAGATATGGTTTACAAATATTTTCTCCCATTCCATAGGCTGTCTTTCCACGCTGTTAACTGTTTCCTGTGTTGTGGAAATTTTTAGTTTGTTGTAATCCCCGTTTTGAGTTGACTTGTGTGTGGCACCTACCAGCTCAGATTTCCACATCTCTTCTCCTCTAGGCAGCCACACTGCGCGGACCTATCAGAGCTCTGAGACTGGCATGTCAGAATCCAGTCTTCCAGGGAACCCCTTCAGAGTCTTTGAGGTGCTAGACATGCAGACCAACCCCTTTCCTTCCCAAGTGAAGCTGGGAGTTGGGGGGGGGGGGTTCTTTCTGACCACATGGGACTGTGCCAGGGGCCATAGACTCTCGAGTGAGAGAGAGTCCAATCTGGCTTCATGTTCTTCCAAGCAACGGAAACCTTTCAGTGTGTGATTTCTCACAAAAAGAGATTGTCCATATGTTGTCGTTAAATTGGCTGTTTGGAGAGTAGGGGATGATGGCCTTGATGGCTTCCTACTATAGCACCTTGGGAATGTCACTTTTATTCTGCTTTCTTTTTTTTATCATTCTTTGATTGAATTTATTTCTGTGCTTTCTACATTTTAATTAGGTGAGAATAAATAACAAAAGACCATGTCTCTCAGAATATATTTGGACTTATACAATATTTTAAGGTAATATTAAAATTCTAAATAGTCTCCTGTCCTTCTTAATAATTTTCTTCCTAATGCCATATAAAATAAATTCTAGAATTTCTTGGGAGAAAAAATCCACATTTAAAGCATTCTTCCTTGCTATCTTACTACACATTATGCCTGTAAATCTAGATTGTATTTAAAAATTCATATTCACCATTTTTACAGAGTCAGTGACGGGTAAGCCCAACTATGGCATTCAGGCCCAGTGCACACAGATAATTTCAGTGAAAAGTACTACTCAATTTTTACCTTTTTTATATGTATGGAATTATTTGGTACTAATCAATTTCTAAAAGGTTTCCAAAATACAGCAAACTGAATCTCTCAGTGTCATAAGATGACTTTGCTTAGTTCGTGTCTTTAAACAAATACTGAAAGATCAATTTATACCAAAATGAAACTCGTCACAAAGTTAAATTTCTTAGATTGCTTTTGTAGAGGCTATTCTACTGGTACTACACACAAATATTTAGAGATTTGGTTTGAGCTGTGATCTAAGAGACATATTCAGGAGTTCTATACTTCTTGCATGCTGCTTTCTGCTAAGAATCAGCCAAAACTTAGAATTTTCCACTTTAATTTCCAAATTGTTCCACTGGAAACAATTTGAAAGTGGCCTGGATTATATAATAAATTTTGAGATCGGATTGGATATTCTCTTGTTCTGAACCTTATCTGAGTGTCTGGTCCATTTATTTAGTGACCCTGAAAGCTGCTAGTTTTGAGTGAGGCCTAGCACAAGAGTAGACTCTGCAAATAGATCTAGGCTACCACAAACACTGTTCTGCCACTTAGGTTATATAATCCAACCTGTCCAGTGATGCTCCCCATATTAGTGTCAGATAGTTGGTGCCTTTGGCAGGCCTCTATAGATGACTCACAGTGCATGGTGCAAGCCTTCATGATTTTGGTGCACAGTCCTGTCATTCTCTGTGGATAACTACTCTCTTTTTGAAACAGCTTTGTCCTGCTACTGGATCTTGGTAGAAACAAATGCTTAATGATGGGCCAGCAAATATCATGTGAGTTGAACTTCCCATGGTAAACTGGGTGTTCTTTAACCCGCTAAGACTTAAAGTTGGGTGCATTTATAGCAGGTCCCATCATCAAATGGAAGAGGCATACAAAGAGTAACCCCAACAGTTTGTATTGGTACAAAACAAGTTACATGTAGAAACAGCCCAAATCTGCATGGCCCCCATTCCTGCCATAATATCTTCCCTCTTCCAGACTAAACCTATGGCTTAAAGGGAGTTCCTTATCATCAACTGGCAGAAAGAGAAAACTATGGTCAAGTTTACAATGGCTCTGCTTGGTAGGCAGTCACCACCCGAAATAGGACAGCTGAGCAACAGAACTCCTTTCTGGGCCATCCAGTGACAGCAGAGTATACATTATGTTATTGTACAAAAAATATTCACCAATAAGGACAGTTGCTGACAAACAAAAAGCCTCCATACATTTTAAAAAATTAAAATTGGAGAGAGTATATTCTCTGACTATAACAGAATTATATGAGAAACTATAACGAGATGGTAGCCACATAGTAGAAGAGGAAATCACATTAGATTTAGAAAATATTTTGAAAAATGATTATAATTGCATCACATATGAAAATTTTAGAAAACAAAAATAATACTTGGAGGAGAATTTTAGCTCTAAATGAGCATATATTATAAAAATGAATAATAAAATCAATGTAAGCTTCTACCTTAAAAATCATAACAGAAGAGAGAAAATTATTCTCAAAGTGAATAATTTTGAGAAAATGAATATTTTCTCAAAATTATTCACTTTGAGAATAATTTTCTCTCTTCTTGAGAGAAATTTTGAGAAAATGAATATTTGAGAAAATGAATATTTCATTTTGAGAAAATGAAAATTTTGAGAAAGTGAATAACACAAATAATTAAGAGAAGAAAGCAATGACCCAGGTTATGGGACAATAAGAAAACAACATCAATGAAACCAAAAGTTAGTTATTTGAAAATAACTATAAAATTCAAAAACATTTGAACTGACCAAGAAAACAGAGAATGCAAAATTTACCAATATTAAGAATGAAAAAGTGCTACCCTACAGAGTCTACATATGTTATAATGACATAGGAGGAATATTATAAATAATTAACACCAATATAGTCAACAAATGGAATGGACACATCCTTGGAGAGACACAAATTCTCACTTCCAGGGAAATATTTAGAAATAAAATTAACATGTTTAAAGTCATCTAGATCCTTATGGTTTTAGGGAAAATTAGAATGCTGTTTATAGTTTATAGACTACTACTTTAGAATTCTAACATTTAGTTTTGTTTATTCAGACCAATACATTCTTGAAGAGCATGTTATTTTTCTAAGTTTAGTTAAACCCTTTCAAAAGCTAAGTGAGGCTTGCAATGTTTGTGTAACTAAAATGTATTTTTATGAAGTTACCTAGGTTTAATACATCTTGGTATATAAAATGCTGTATGTTTATACATGCATAAATAACATATCAACCTTTGAACAATAATAAAACATTTACTATAGCCATTCTTAGAAATAGAACCATGCGTTAAATCTTGTTATCTTTGGGAGGAAAATATACAGCATGTGCCTAGTCAGGTAATAAATTTTAAATACAATTTCTAATAGGCCTCAAATAAAATGAACTTAATGAAAATTAACACAATGTGAAACAGCAGAAATAGAATCTGATCAGCATAAATCGATGTTAAGTCTAGAAGTTCTAAAAAGATATTGTAATTCTGAAAACAATTATCTTAAAAGGTCTTAATAACAAAAAGGCAATAAATCTGTTATAGTCATTCTCAGGAGTGTTCCCCTTCACCTTATTATTGAACTGTTAAAATAAAACACAAAAACTGCGCTGTAAGCTCAGTGACCTTTCCATGAGTTAACACGAATGCTTTGTGTTCTGAGACAAGGTCAGACCTCCAAGTCAACCGAAGATCAAAAGGGTCCTGTGGCATGAGTAACATAGATCATGTAATTTTCAAAGAGGTTATGACCTGACCCAATTAAAAACAAGATATAAAAATGGGTATTTTATTTGCTTTCAAAATATTGGGGATTATTTTTAATATAGCGGTTGTGGCCTCTTTTTTTTTTTTTTTTTCCATATGTAGTTCCATCTTATCTCAACTTTCAAAGATTTTATCAGAAAACATTTGTTTCACACAAATAAAACCAGAGAGGGCTGCCATTCGAATGTACCCGATCTTAATAAAAGCCTTTCAGTTGCAAATGAACATTTTTATTTAACTTTGGGTGGATGATATTCATGGTCCATAT
This sequence comes from Pipistrellus hanaki, assembly GCF_964339955.1. Lineage (NCBI taxonomy): Eukaryota > Metazoa > Chordata > Mammalia > Chiroptera > Vespertilionidae > Pipistrellus > Pipistrellus hanaki. Next base: position 45,777,521 of record NC_140506.1, on the reverse strand, counting down.
TTCTACAGATAGTACATTGCTAACTTCAAAAGCATCTCACATTTGCTAAGAAAAAAAAAAAGCCTTTACAAGTCATGGTTAATGTATTTGCTAGTTTCACTTACTCTGAGTGGCATATATATATATATATATATATATATATATATATATATATATATATATATATATATAAAAGTTTTATCTGCATGAAATAGGTACCTTAGCAAATTTATACAAAATGATTACTTTTCATATTCAATTTAAGGAAAAAAACATCACTATGTTCATTTTGGGGAACTCTGATGGCAAAACAATTTCTTTTCAACCGCGAAATATTCAGCTCTATTTTTATGCTTAAGTGAGAAACTATTTATGAAAATCCAGTCTCATTTATAAAGTGATTTTAAGATGTTAGATGAGTAAGCAAAAATGGACAAATTGTGCCTAAGGGAGGCTCTTTCAGAGTCTGAAGCAAAATTAGCTAAAATTGAGATTTAATAAAACTGCCTTTATAAATATTAATATTGTATTTTCCCAACCACTATTTGCTTCCCTTTTCAGATGTATCATACATATTATCATAATAATAATCCAAAAATAGAGTGAAAACTGACTGGTAAAATTGCCTGTAGGCTGACATTATTATGAAATTATCAAGAAAGAAATGCTGAACCAAGGGATATGGGACAGTGTGTTCTGGAAATTAATTCTAGTTGAGACTTTGTGAAATCTTAATCATATAATCCTGACTTATCAAAATCATTCTTAAGAAAAGTAAGTGCTCAGGATATCATCTGAGAATAAAATTTTATGGTAATCCGTGAGAAAGGCAAAGGCAATGTAAAATGCACAAGCTCTTTCTCTCTCTGAGCCTCAAAAACTTAAATAATAGCTCCAAGAACTGAGAAGGTAATTTGATTTCCTTATCCACTCAGTCTGTGGCTACTGTAGAAATTGTTAGTTAACACAATTGATGTTCTTTTAAGATTGCCCATTTTGTTCACTGAGAAGTTCACTGGCAGAAACAAGTTATTTCATATTGTTAACTGAAAAAAGACTAGTTTTCATTTAGTTGGAAGAACAGTTATAAAGTGACCCTAGATTAGGGGTGTATAACTCAATCAGAGAAGGGGCCAAAATCTAAAATCCAGCCTAAATCGCGGGCCGAATGGTATACTGAACAGTCATAAACTGACAATGTCATAAACTGACAGCAGAGTGCAGTGATGACAGCGAGGTGCGGGCCACATTGCAAGGCCTGGCGGGCTGGATTTGGCCCGCGGGCCTTGCTGTCATCACTGCACTCCGCTGTCAGTTTATGACATTGTCAGTTTATGACTGTTCAGTATACCATTCGGCCCGCGATTTAGGCTGGATTTTAGATTTTGGCCCCTTCTCTGATTGAGTTCGACACCCCTACCCTAGATGATGATAACATTTTCTTCTTATGAAGTATTATTTTATCACCCATTTTTAATTAATGAAAAGTAAGTCACATAAGCCTAGCCACCCTGGCTCAGTTGTTGAGCATCAACCTATGAACCAGGAGGTCACAGTTCAATTTTCAGTCAGTCATATGCCCAGGCTGTGGGCTCAATTCCCAGTGTGGGGCGTGTGGGAGGCAGCTGATCAATTATTCCTCATTATTGATGTTGCTATTTCTCTCTCTCTCTCTCTCTCTCTCTCTCTCTCTCTCTCTCTCTCATCAATAATTTTTTAAATAAGTCACATAAAATTAATTCTCTATATCCAATCAAGTGATAAACTGAAAAAATTTAAAAATTGTAAAAATCACCTAATATTTCTATGAGATGGATAAAAAAAATTTGGTCTCACATATGGTTTGAATTATAGTGTTAAATATCAATTATCTCAATTTAACAATTTTACTTAATTATGACTCAGTGATTTTATTTCAACAGTTGTTTGGGTGTTTTAATGATGACACATTAGAAGACGAATAAATTTGTCTGCTCTTAGAGTAGTTTATGTGTATAAAGAAAGTTCTAATAAATATTTTTAATTGAGAAATAGAATCTCTTTAGTTCAACTGGATGATTATAAGCCTCGGAGGGTGAGAACCTCATCTTATACATTTGAATCTTCTTAAATGCCTAACACAGTATCTGGCATATACAGGGAACTCAGTATGTTCTTATATAATTGTATGAGCTTTAGGGAGATTACTGTCTGAAATATAATACAATGCAATCCAGCTACAACTTTTGTTGAAGAACATGGTAGGAAGCAATGTGTAAACTATTGTAGCTATATTTGGAGACTTTTTTTTCTGGTTGAAGGTGGAATATTTAGGTATGGTTTGTTACCTAGTTTGTATTGTTTTATTCAATCATGATCTTTGTTCTTGTCCACTTTCACCTTTTTTAAATATGTCTGAATCCTACTTTTCTCCATTCATAGAAGTTCT
>NC_140506.1:45702614-45770114 GCF_964339955.1 Pipistrellus hanaki | reverse complement strand
CATAATGCAGAAGAGGCCATGAGTTTCGGTTATGTATGCACACTGCTGCTCTCCTAAAAAGGAAGCTTCCTTACATCAGTTCAGTTATCCAAAGAGCCCAGGCAGTCTACCACTCATGGCAATTTTCCTACCACCTCCTTTTTTGAGAAAACGAATCAACAGACATTTACTTTCAATTTATTGGTGTTTTTTTGGTTTCTATGTGCTTTACTCCACTAAAACAGCTCTCACTGAAGTCCCTAATGACTTCCTTGAGGCTAAATCAAACAGATAACTTTCATAGCTGCAGCAAAAATAAATGGAAGTTACACAAGTTCAAATCCTTGATGCTCCATTTGTTAGCTGTGTGACCTTGGGAATTGACTTCATCTTTCTATTCTTCAGGGTCTTAGATACAAAACTGTGCCAACAATAGTATTCACCTCTTAGGGTTTCTGAGAGTATCAAATAAATCAATCAATATAAAGTGCTAAAGAGAGTGTGCCGCAACTTGTAAGCATTAAATAGAGGTTATTTTAAATTCCTGCTGCATTGATTCCACCAGCATTCTACACTGATCACTACGTGTCTTAAAACCCTCTCCACCCTGACTTCACATCAAGTCAATTCAATACCACAAATGTTTCTGAACTGTATCCGTATCTAATTTGCTTACCCAACCTCAGACTGCCATCATCTTCGATGCAGTTAGATCAGAACATATGTCTCTATATAGTCATACAGCTCCACTGTATACACAGGTGCTCTTGTTGCTATACAATCTAATTATTCACCCCACCCCCTTTATTCAAAATTATTTAATGTTCTTTAGTCTTATAATGCAAAATCCCTAATGTGGCCTTGAATGACCCAATCCAATCTATATGTATTAGCCTCTTCTCACTGCCAGCTAATCAATCAACCAACCAATCCCAATCTCTCTCTCTTGCTTTCTCCCTTCCTTCCTTATTTCCTCTTTCCTCTATTCAGAGGAGAATTTCTTTGAGTTATTTATTATTTACTATCTTCTTCCTGTCCTCAAAGTTATGCCCCAAATGCTTTTCTTTCTGTTCTTTAACTAAATAACCTTTACTCATCCTTCAGGTCTCAGCTGAATGACCACATTTTCAGAAAGATCTCCTAGACCTTTTAGCTTAGTTCATATGCCAATATTATATGGTATAGAAGAAACATGTATGTTTCCTTCAAGTCAGTTATCAAGTTTTCAACTTTGTATTTTGTTGGTATAAACTAGTTATTTTTTTCATTTATATGACATTGTAAGTCTCATGAGGGCAGGAAGGTGTTGCGTTTTAATCCTTATTATATGCTAAAATCTAGCACCATCCTGAAATGAACACATTTATAATACCCCTTGCATTTGGATTTATGAGATGATAAAATGAGGTCAGCAGATGTTAGATTATATCTCTTTAAGCATTTGTCATATCCTACCTGCATAAATTTAATGTACACTCAGCTTATTTCCTGTGCCAAAATGTTAATACTGTTTTCACCTTTAGACCATGCACCAATTTCCTTTTGCTGCTATAACAAATTGCCATAAACTTGGTGACTTTGGACAATGCAGATAAATTATTCTACATTCATGGAGCTCAGAAGTCCAAAATGACTCTCACTGGATTGTTGGGATTATGCTTCTTCTGAAGGCTTCAGAGGACAAATTATTTCCTTGTCTCTTCCAATTTTTAGAGCTTCCCACATTTCTTGTCTGTGGGTCTCTTCCATTCTCAAAGACGGAAATGCCCATTTGAGTCTTTCTCACATGTTATCAGTTTGATTCTCACTCTCTTGCCTATTGCTTCATTTATCAGGACCCTTGCCATTATAATGAGTTCCTCAGGATAATCTCACTATCCTAGTCAGGTAATAGGCAACCAATCTTAATTCCCCTTACATGTGTTAAAATATATTAACATGTTCTGGAAATTAGGGTGCAGGTCATGGGGGGCGTCATTATTGTGTCTACTATAGATCTCAACAGCATTAACACTGTGCTCTGCATGAAACAGGCAATCCAGAAACATTTGACATAAATGTAATTTTTGACAAAACTTAGGATCACATATTCATCAAATCATGTTAACACTTTTGCTTAGAATGGATCATTGGTGGCCAATTTGATCTTTGATTTGCTGATAAGGAAAGAGGGGAGATTTGAGGAACTGGCACAATATATGACCTTTCATTAACAGCAAAAGCCAAATGCCATCCTTTTATTCTCTCTTCCTCTGTTAAAAAAAATCAATAAAATATATTAAATATATATATATATATATATTTAATATATTTTATTGATTTTATATATATATATATATACATATATATATTTTAAATGGACATGAAATCATCTGTTTCAAAAGGCTGTTATACGTGTGAAGTGAAATCTTATAATGGAAACAGGAAAAGAGTGATTAGTTTGTGAGATGCATTGACAGATTTCTAGTTCTCCCTACATCTAAAGATGAGTAGTAGCTTATTATTCAAATTAATGCAAGATATAGAGAATTTTAAAACGCAATTACAATTTTAAAAACACATATTTTCTTGTCTAATAACTTTCAAATGATAAAATAATTCAGAATAATGGAATCAGACAAATCTAGATTTGAATCGTATTTCCCTCACTTGAGTAAATTTAGTTTCTGTCTTCTATACCTCATTTGTAAAATTTCTCATAGAAGTTATTGTGAGGATTAAACAAAATAACCATCCATGGCCCTTAATCCTCTTAACACGAAAGCCTGCTCATATTTTTATCCTACAGTACTGAGCTCTTCTCACTCCTCTTCTTTCCTATTCTTGTTGCCCCAACATATCTCCTTTCTCCAATATAATTCAGAGGGTTTTCCAAGGAATGGTTCTGCTTCTGATTGTTACTCCCTACAATCATACTGATGTTAAACACAGGTTTTCCAAGCTCTAGTCATGTGATATTCCAGTCTATCAACCAAATAAATTGGTATGTTATATTTTTGGAGTGTCTGCCCAACTCCAGTCATCATCTCAGAGAATTTCTTCCTTAAGAATAAGCCTAGGGATATAACACTTACCCAGGTTGAAACTATAAGATTTATTTCTTGTGGAATTTGACATTGACATAAAGGGATACCATCAACTCGCTCATTGCTAAAAAGATTGGGAAGGTGAATTCCAAAACATTCAAAAGCAGAGCCAGCTGGTTTGTGAGGTATGTGTGGTTATTGCTTATAATAATTGAGTGCACTTCAGCTATCTGGAATTGAAGGTGACTTTACTAAGACAATCATAAACCAAATATCCAAGTCTTATCAACCATGTCCCTTTTACACTCTTTGAGGCCAATCAATTATTTCATTTATAAGCTTCTTGATTTCCTGTTTCTGTATTTTAGCAAACCTATTCTTTAATCATAGCTCTTTGCCAGGAATGTTTTTTTTTAATTCCACATCTCTCTGAATATAAATGTAGCCTCTTTTAAATTATCTCCCATAGAATAATTTTCAGTAATAGAACATACCTTCTCTTAAGCCTCATAACCTGTGTTCTTCTAATTTTTTATATTATTCTGACCATTATTTTTACTTTTTCCCAATTGTTTTCACATACATCTTTATGAAACAATTTAATACTTGCTTGTTCTAAAAAGGAATATAAAAATAAATTATTTAATGATAGCCTCACATTCCTATAAACTCCTTGAACATATCAACTATATATTATTCATTGTTTTATATTATCTACTAGAGGCCCACTGCATGAATACATACACGGATGGGGTCCCTTGGCCCAGTTGTGACTGGGGACTATCAAGGGCATTTCGCGCACTCCTGATTGGGGCTGGTAGGAGAAAGGGACCACAGGAGGTTGGCTGTGGGAATGCACTGACCACTGGGGAGCAGTTCCTGAGTTGAGCATCTGCACCCTAGTGGTCAGTATGAGTAATAGCTAATAACTGGTCATCTGATCATAATCATTGCTTAGGCACACACACACACACACACACACACACACACACACACATTCACACACATTGTGTGTGAGTGTGTGTGTGTGTGTGTGTGTGTGTGTGTGTGTGTATGGGTGTATATTACTTTTATCAGCCCCGATTGCCAGCCAGGCCTAGGGACCCTCCCCATGCACAAATTTCATGCACTGGGCCTCTAGTAGATATATTTTTAAAAGTTTCCTAATGATATTCATAAGTACCTTTATGATTTTGAAATACAAATATAAATTTAATTCATAACTAATACACATAACAGATCAATTTTTTTCCTCTAAACTTACTAGATTCAGGCAGCAAATCATTTTAATTGATATTGTTATATTTTGACTTTCTAGCAAGGTCTCATTCTTGGCATCTAAGAGACCACTTGCTAGTTCTTTTCATAAATATGATAATGCTAATACAACTTCTCCCAAGCTTCTTTTCTCTATTTTCTCATCTAGAGCTTCTATCTTATAGGGAAGTTACCTGGTTATTATTAATATTTGTTGAATGAATAAAAATGACAAAAATGGATTTATCCTTTGTTTCTTTTTTCTGACAATTTTTACATTTCTGCATCTTGAGCACCTTTTGTCTTAGATGTCTATAGGTGATGGCATGATCATCTCTTGTCAGTTCTTCCCGTTCCCTGCCTTCCTTGTATGATATATATTCTAAATGATGCCTGACTTCTTATAAAAAAATAATGTTGGCTTAAAGAAAATGGAATGACATCCCCAAAGTGTTGAATAAAATATATCATAAAATTTTGTAACCAGTGAAAATATCATTTCAAAATAAGAGTGAAATGAATATATTTCAGCAGAAAAAAGTTGAGAAATTCAGATGGAAATTTAGATTTATGGAAACAATTTTAGAGCACTAACAATGGTAAATATATAGGTAAATGTAAGAGGTAATATTTCAGATCAAGGTAGTCTGTGATACATCAAGGAAGCATGTAATTTCTGCAAACATGAAAAATAATGCATATAGATACAGTTAAAAAGAATTACTAAAATAAAAATTCTAAAACATATTAGATTATTTAAACAAATTGAAAATGAGGAATAGAAGACAAAAGATAGGATTTTTTGAAAAGCAAAAAAAAAAAAAAATGGTTGTCATGAACCCACACACATAAATAATTAAATATTTATGTACAAAAAACTTATTTAATACATTTTCAAAATGTATTAAAAATAAGTTAAGACAATTAAAAGTTGTCTACAAGAGATATACATAGCTTAAGTATACAGATAATAAGTAGGTTAAAAGTAGAGGAGGAAAAATGTGTCATTAAAACTATAAGCATAAGAAAGCTGAAGTGGCTTTATTAATATCAAATGGAAACACAAAGCTTAGTGATTAGATGTATCAATGCAGGATCACCAATTGTAACACATTGGTGAATGTGTTACATACCACTCTGGTGAATGACGTTGATAACAGAGAGGTCTATACATGTGTGAGGTCATGCATGTGTGGAAAATATCTGTACATGTCTCTCAATTTTGCTATGAACCTAAAACTGCTTTGAAAAAACTTTTAAATTTAAAAAACTGTCAAAAATGAATTTGTATAGCAGCTTCGCAAAGGAAGATAGTACTGAAAATCATTAAATCAGTACATGGAAAAGTACTGAATATCATTAGTAATTTGAGTCGCATTAAGATACAATTATACACACATTAAAATGGCTAAAATTTTACAACTGAGAACTCAAATATTTGGCAGGGAAGTAGAACAAACAATTTTCACATGCTGCCCGTAGAACTTTCGAATGGCACAACCACTTTGGAAAACAACTTGGCAGTTTCTCATAAAGCTAAATCTACATCAACTTTATGACCCAATAATTCCACTCTTGAAGATTCATATAAGAAAAATAAAAATATGTACACCAAAATATTTTAGGCACATTTTACAGCAGTTTTGTTTGTAATAGCTAAAAGATGGAAGCCACATAACTGGAAACATGAAAATGAACAAATTGTAGTATTTGTATATGTTGAAGTACTATCCTGCAACAAGGATAAAGTACTGACTCATGCAATAATATGAATGATTCTCAATACAATGTTCAGTGAAATAAACCAGATGAAAAAGTACCCTTTCATTGTTTTATTTGTGACATTCAATAATAAATTAATCTAATTCATGATAACAGAAATCAGAAGAGTGTTGCCAAGAGATTTGTAATGAATTACTGGGGGGAAGCAGTAATTATACCTTGATAAGATATTGGTTGTAAAGTTATGTGTGTGTGTGTGTGTGTGTAAACTCTCATGAAATTGTATACTTAAGAATTGTGCATTTTAATGTTTATATTTTACTCAAAATATATAATCTGTATATATAAAATCATAATATGCAAATAGCCAAATGGCGGAACAACTGAACAACCGGTCACTATGACATGTGACAACCATGGTGGGTGTGAGAGTATGCAGCAGAGCATGGAACATGACAGGCATTGGCTGTGGTGGAAGGGTGAAACAGATGAGCGGGGTTGCCAGGCCAAGGTGGGGAAGCCAGTCACTCTTATCAGGGCTAGCCCCTGGTGGTTACTGAAAATTCTTTGTTCCCCCCTGCCTCAGGCCTTCCCGGTGCTCTTACCTGCTGCCACTGCCAGCCCCACTGCTTCTGCCAGCCCCACTCACACCCACAGCTGGCACCAGAGCTGATGCTTGCATCCTATGCCAGTGCCTGGCACCAATCCCAATAGCTTGGTGCCATCAGTGGATATGAGTGGCATCTGCCAGCCCTGATTACCCCTGAGAGCTTCTCCACCTCCTGAGGGGCAATCAGGGCGGCAGTCACCCCTTGCATCCACCCATGGCACTGGCCCCATTTGCACCCATTGCTGCTGCCGGCCCCAATCACTCTGCACCATCAGTGGGTGGAGACAGCAGTGGCAATGGTGGGAGCAGGGATGCTGGCAGAGAAGGAACTGGGGGGCCATGGTGAGAGGGGCTGAGTGGGGGGGCAGAATATGGGCCAAGACCAACCCCTGTCCCCACTGCAGCCCACAGTTCCCTTTAAGGTGCACAAATTATTGCACTGGGCCTCTAGTTTAACAATAAGTTCCTTCCTTCCCATTGATTTGGAAATTTAGCATAAACATCTAAATAAAATATTAAGTCATTGAACAATTTTTACTACATATAACTACCACTTTGAAACAAGTTATTTCTTGACTCACACTTTATCCAAATCGTTATATAAAAAGTTATTTTAACAGGACTACTTTTAATATGTGCTAATCATGAGGACAGCCAGAAGGAATATCTTCCTTCCTTCTTTCCTTTGTTACATATCCTATATAATAAAAGACTAATATGCAAATTAACCAAATGGTGGAACCACCAGTCACTATGACGCACACTGATCACTAGGGGGCAGATGCTCAATATAGGAGCTGCCCTCCTGGTGGTCTAGTCTGCTCCCACAGGGGGAGTGCTGCTCAGCCAAAAGCCCTGAGCTGGGCTTCCCAGCAGTGGTATCAGGAGCCTCTTCTCCTCTGTAGCAGAGCTAAGGATACCTGACTGCTGGCTTATGTTCGCTCCCCCCAAGGACATCCTCTGAGGGCTCCCAGCCTGCGAGAGGGCATGGGCCATTCTGAGGGACCCCAGACATATGCAAACTGGGGTGACCAGCCCAGCAGGGGAAGGCTGTTAGAGGCGAGCAGGCAGGCAGGGGAGCAGTTAGGGGCATTAGGCAGGCAGGCAGATGAGTGGTTAGGAGCCAGTGATACTGGATTGCAAAAGGTCCTGGATTGTGAAAATGATGGCTAACTGTCAGTTTAGGCCCGATCTAGCAGTCAGACATCCCCGAAGAGGTATCAGAGCCACCTCCCACCTCTCACCTTGTAATGTCAATTTGCATATTCCCTCCTTATTGGCTGTGGAAGCCCCAGCTTTGTCGTGGAGTTATGGTCATTTGCATATTCCATCTTTATTAGATAGAATTGGTTTTCTAGTGCAGGTGTTACATGAATTAATATTAAAACAAAATAGTATTAGCTACAATGATATAAAAAAAATTTAACAGATGAAAGCTGCATTTAATTTTTTTTCAAAACAAAGAATTTATTATAATTATTCATTGTAAGCATTAAGTGGCTATTTTCATAGTCAAATATGGAAGACATTTAAAACCAAAAAGAAGTCACTTATAAAAATTAATTACATGTTGCAAACATGCACAAATTTGTGAGTACAAAGGCAAGTTTCCTAAAACTTTTACAAATCACAACCAGTTTTTATCACTTTGTAAAGTTTAATTTTCTTAAACCATTTAAAAATTTTTATTTTGTCTTCTTGGCTTTGGGGGGCATTATAACTGCTTAATTACTAACTAGTTCCAGTTGAATCACCTGCCAACTTGATATTGGTATTTCTCTAATTAAAACTGTGTAATTAAATTTGTAATAAAATATAATTAACCTTAATTTTAGGCCAAATTTTTTACCTTCCGCTTTGCTTAGAAACCCTAATGACTTTAAATATTCATAAAATTTTTAAAAATTAATAAGAGTGAATTTTATCTTCCCTTAGTTACTTCATACTCTAAAAGTTTGTGATCTACTAAAAACAATGCCATGGTTATTTGTTTTGCTTTCCCTCTAAAATATTATCTCATCATCCTACTTTGCCCCTAAATTCCCAAAAGGCATACTTTCCTCAGTAAATTCTCCTTGAACCCAACACATTTATAAAATAAAAGTTAAGGTCCTCTCACCAGTAAAAATATATAATTGGGGTCCCTTGGGCAAAATGAGCAGCAGGCTCAGAAAGACAATGTTTTAAGGTTACACTACCCACTTTAATTTGATGAAACCTCATATATTTGTGCAACCTTTTCTCAATTGAAACAAAAATTAGGTACTGATAAGGAACCATTTTGAGATACCTCTGTAGCTTTTTGCAAAGTGAAAAAACTCTCATGACATTAAGAATGCATTTATTAATCTTGATAATTAATATTTATAAAACTATATTTAATATTTGTATAATATTATACTGATACTTTAAAAATGTATAAAGTCCATTTGCCTATCAAAAATACAAAGAGCTGAAACCGGTTTGGCTCAGCGGTAGAGTGTCAGTCTGTGGACTGAAGGGTCCCGGGTTCGATTCCGGTCAGGGGCATTTACATTGGTTGCGGGCACATCCCCGGTAGTGGGTGTGCAGGAGGCAGCTGGTCGATGTTTCTCTCTCATCGACATTTCTGGCTCTCTATCTCTCTCCCTTCCTCTCTGTAAAAAATCAATAAAATATATATATATTTTTTAAATACAAAGAGCTTAAACAAACTGACAGTACTAGATATAATCAATAAAGAGCAGATAAAGAATAGTGTAATCAAAGAAGAAAGGGCAATATATCTAAGTAATTTAAGGAGAACTTTTACTGAAGTATTTTAAGAAATCCACAAGGATGAGCATATTTTATATTTCAAGTTTTACATTGGTAACTAAAACAGAGTTTAAAACACTTCTTACGAATAGGCCCATGTCATGGCTTTCTCACATGAACCATGATGAAGTCGTGGCTCCCTGAAGAATGCCAAATAAGCTCTCTAATGACCTGGATACAAAATAGATGTTTCATAGCAGAAATGCTACTCCACACTGTGAGAACTGGTCTCCAAACCTCATGCAGGATATCATCTATTATTCTGAGTCAAACTGCTTGACCAATGTGGAAAATAAGTGTGAAGAGTCCTTGGCTGGATAGCTCATTTGGTTGGTTAGAACATCACCCATACACCAAAAAGGTTGTGGGCTAGATTGCAGGTCAGGGCCCATACCTACCATGCAGGTTTGAACCCTAGGTGGTTTTTGTTTCTCTCTCACATCAATGTCTGTCTGTCTGTCTCTCTCTCTCTCTCTCTCTCCCTCTCCTTCTCTGACCCTTTCCATTCTCTTTTAAAAAAAATCAACAAAAATAACACATATCCTTGAGTGAGGATTAAAAGCATTCTTTTAAAGCAGCATGAGGAGTCATGCAGAATGTCTCAGACTTCTTACTGCTGAGCCTTTATGAGTTTATGTGCTTTACCTTTGATTTCTCAGTGAGATCACTAATCATTCTGAGTTCATTTTAACAATCCAAATCTCTTAATTCATCCTCAATAAATACTTGTTGAAATAATTTTTTAATCTCTCCTTCTCCCTTGAATGTTATGTTACTCAATAAATATATGTTTGCCCTTGATTCATACTCATATATTACCCCTCTTATTCATACATCTACCATGAGGAATTTAACCTAAAATGTTCTGCTGAATTTCAGTCATGTCCTTCGATTTGATCTATTTATTTGGTATAGTTGTTGAGGGGCCACCCCAAAATATACTAAAGTGGCATATTGACTACTTTGAATTACAGTTACTTGAGAAACAGCCAACAACACAAGAAGGCACTCTGACCCTCCTTTATGTCCTCCTTAAAACAAAAATTAAATCTCCCCAAGCAAAGGTCCTTCCCTCCTGTACCTAGGGGTGGAGAGACATTCCTGTTGCAGGTGAGAGGAAATTAAGGACTAAGAAGGCTGTGGAAACAAACCTTACTTTCTTCACTGTGAGTACCCAAGTTTTTCTTGTCCGTTCTTCACAAATTTATTATTTGTATAAAAGTATATTAACAGCCTGCTTTGATCACTTCTTAGGACTCATATCTAGGAGGCCTCCATTCATAAAATTAAATTTGTTTTGTTTTTCTCCTATTAATGTCTTGTATTTCACTTACTTTCTAGACCAGTCAAAAAGAACCAAGATGGGTAGGGGAAATTTTCCCAACCCAGAAACTATCAAAAAAGAAGACTAGGTTAGCCGCAGATATCTTGTTCAGATCTAAATAAAAACTTTGATGATGGATTTAACAAAATGTCAAAAATATCAGACTATTCCTAACCCTATTAAATATGAACATTCTTATCATATCAAAATGCAAAAAGTATCTACATTTATCCATTTGAATATATATGGCATTGATAGCATATAAAATGATACAATTAACACAAAAATTTAAGCAACTTAAAAATTTTTTTTGTATTAGAAAATCATGATGAGAAAGCTTTCAAAAAGTTAAAAAATGAATCAGCACACTACACAAAAGATTAAATTATTGCTGCTATGAATATATTTTATAAATTATTTTTTAAAAAGTCATAAAATTTGGCTTAATCGATACATGATCCAGCAGGAAAGGAGGAAATCAGGCTAAATACAAGGAAACCTAGAACCATGGTCGGCAAACTGCGGCTCTCAAGCCACATATAGCTCTTTGGCCACTTGAGTGTGGCTCTTCCACAAAATACCTTGGCCGGGGTGAGTCTATTTTGAAGAAGAGGCATTAAAAGAAATTTAAGTTTAAAAATTTGGCTCTCAAAAGAAATTTCAATCGTTGTACTGTTGCTATTTGGCTCTGTTGACTAATGAATTTGCCAACCACCAACCTAGAACAAGCTGCCTTGTCCAGGGACTCACAGGAATATCAGAAATCAACAAATACCATAAGCTTATTCTTATTAAAAATATAAGACAAAGTGGACATCCCATGCATCAATCCTATGTGCACTAGGAATATACTATTTTATTTTACTACTTTATTATAAACATTAAATAATACTTATGAGTAATTATTTGAAAAAAATTTTTTTTTCATGATCAAATTATAGCCTTTTTTGATGACTCCATTTCAAGACTATCTTGAAATAATTATGGCTAATTATACAAATCTATTATTGGTTTTACAAGGCTGAAGAATAGCAAATTCATTGTACTTTTCTAATTCTATAATTCTGTGTGTTGTCCAAACATAATTTTTCCAGTGAATAATTTCTAAAGAATGCCTGATTTCTTTAACCCATTGTTCTAGATCAGGGGTCTTCAAACTACGGCCCGCGGGCCACATGCAGCCTGCAGAGGAGTCTGATCCTGCCCACCAGGTTTTTTGGGCAGTGAGCGCAGCCGAGGTGTTACAGTAGGAATTAGTAGTTCATATAGTCCGGCCCTCCAGCTCTCTGAGGGACCGTGATCTGGCCCCCACTTTAAAAAGTTTGAGGACCCCTGTAATCTAGATGGTAGTAAAAGTCTGTGAATAAAAATTCCTTACTCTCATGCAGCTTATATTTTAACTAGAGGCCCAGTGCATGAAATTCATGCTCAGGGGGTGTGTCCCTCAGCCCAGCCTGCACCCTTTCCAATCTGGGACTCCTTAAGGGATGTCCCACTGCTCATGTAAAGGGGCAGTCGGACATCCCTCTCACAATCCAGGACCACTGGCTCCCAACTGCTCACCTGCCTCTGCCTGATTGCCCCTAACCGCTTCTGCCTGCCAGCCTGATCATCCCCTAACCACTCCCCTGCCAGCCTCAATGATGCCTAACTGCTCCCCTTCCAGCCCGATTGCCCCAAACTGCCACCCCTGCAGGACTGGTCCTCACCAATTGCCCTCCCCTGCAGGCATGGGTCCCCTACAACTGCCCTTCCTTGCAGTCCTGGTCCCTTCCAACTGCCCTCCCTTGCTGGCCATCTTGTGGTGGCCATCTTATGTCCACATGGGGCCAGCCATCTTGTGTGTTGAATTGATGGTCAATTTGCATATTGCTCTTTTGTTTCTATAGGATGAGAACGATAAAAATAAATAGAAACCAAGTAACTACTATGGTTTTTAAATTGGTAGGTACCACAAAAATGAAGCATAGTAAATAGATAAAATGTGAGTGATGGAAGAAGCAGGAATGGAGATAGCTAGAATATTATTTTCAGGAGAAAACACAATTGCTGAATAATGTTTTATGTCACCCATCCTTTCTCACTGGCCTTATTTTCCTTTATACAATTACCTTGGTTCTAAGTTAAACAGTAAAGAGCTTAAAGAATAAAAATAACACAGCAAGGACAAAATATTGTTTACTAAGCACACATACTTGCTAACCTTCAGGCTATCTTTCGGTGAATTTTGCTTAGAGTAGGCTTGATTTCATAAACAATGAAAAATAATTGTATTTAATCTACATGGTTGCCTGTATAGATTAACACATCAAGTTCTTATTTGGAAAGATTACTTCTATTTAAACTTTTAAAGTCAGAA
The DNA here is from genome assembly GCF_964339955.1 of Pipistrellus hanaki. NCBI lineage: Eukaryota > Metazoa > Chordata > Mammalia > Chiroptera > Vespertilionidae > Pipistrellus > Pipistrellus hanaki. The sequence goes on along the minus strand of NC_140506.1, from coordinate 45,757,041 downwards.
ACACTCAAAAATTACTGTATCGACCATAAACAGAGTGAAAGTTGAAAAGCAATGTTATCTAAAAACCTAGGTCAAAAAACAGTTAAGACAAGGGTGCTGTAAATATAAAAACACTCAGGGCAAAATAGTCTACTTCATGTAATTGTTGTTGATCAAAGTCCACATAGTAATAGATATGGATCTGGAAAACCTTTTATGACTTAGCTCAACCTGCACTGTGATTTAGAAACAGGTAATTCATGAGATTAAGGTGCCCTTTCTATAACGTCAAGAAGCAGTCAACCTAAAATCTAATCAATGTAAAATAAGCCATAAATTTAAAAAAGTTATGCAAGTATATTGAAACAAAGCATGGCTGAGGCAGTATAGATGAGTACAAATGGACAATGGTCATCAAGGAGCCTGAGGAGGTGTGTTGGAGGGGAAGGATGTGTTAGTGTCTTCCTCACTAGGGTAGTTTATCCCAGAAATTCATACTTCCATGTGCATACTTTACTTAATTACTGACATCTAGGATATAATGGACTGATGGTTAATTGCATATAATTTAATTAATTGCTTTGTTTTAACTTCAACTATTTTTTTCCTTGGAATAAAAATTACAAAAGGTTACAAAAATAATTTAATAAAGACTTCATTAACTTTCAAGGGGAAAAGTATGAGAACAAAGAAACTACCCTGTTTATTCCACCACAAGGAGGCTGAAAGAAACAGTTGCTTAGGATAATGAAATGCAAAATCTGGAGTTTCCTCAGAACTGCTGAGTCTGGCCTTTAAAACAAAGTATTCTAGAACTATGGTTTTAAGAGCTAATTATTACTTAATTAAAATTAATTCCAAGTATATGTAGCACAAATGTATTATATATTAATATTAGTTAAAGGATTAAATTTAAAAATAAATTATCAGGGAAGTTTTGATATTAAGGGGATTTGTTAATATTTTTATTATTCTACTCTTGTCTTCATTAATACATAATATCATTTATTTCTCCCTTTTAAAAAGCTTCTTGCCTTCTTTCTCTCTGTATGTATTCATATTCATAACCATATTTCCTTCTATGATTACATTTTTTCTTAAAAACTTTTGAAAATATTGCAGGTAATCCAGTAAAAGGATGCATCTTTATGAACTAAAATAATTAAAGCAACATAAGTATGCTATATTATGAAAAATAGTTCTTCTAACTGTATCTAAAATTAAGAAAGATCTTACTTGAGAACTAAAATATCATTTTAAATCTTTTTAAAAATGTATATAATTTATACTGCATCTTCTAGGTATTATTAAAAATAATATTTTATCATATCACATAAATCTTAGTTAAACATGACTAACTATAGATTTTTGAAAAAAAATTAAAAGAAAAATTATCTATTGGTAGTTTGTTAAATTTGGTATCCTGAATAACTGCATTACCACATATTCTTTATGAAGTTCTAAATTTAAAAAACCAGAACTAAAGAAAATCAATTATTAAAACTTTTTTTTTAATTGTTAACAAGGCACTTTAGGGAGACTAGTAGCACTGAACATCAATTAGCATTTTTATATGCTAATGTTTTCTGATTCTTCTATAATTTTGTTTCTTTAGGTTCTAGATAAATAGGAGGCCACTAACAACAATCAAAAAATGACATGCATGGTATTTTATTTTTAAAATAATATTAACCACAGTTTTCCTAAAAAGGGGGGAGGGACTTCATTAACAATGCTACAATAGAACAGGAGGAGAAGTTAAGGTTAATAGGAAGCAAGGATTTTTCTTATTTAACAAATGAAAGACATGTCATCCTGGTTCAAACTGTCATTTTTTATTGCACTCCTGTATATCATTTTTGGAAACTTCTAAAATGTCTTTCTTTTCTAACATATTCTGGCTGACTTTCAGCATCTTTTATTTTTATGCCATGTCACGTGACTTTTGTTAAGAGACACTTCAGGATATTTTTCATAAAACATGTTCACTTTAGAGCCTCAGGTTTATTTTATTTTTTTACACTAATGTGGCATTATCTTTGCTTTCTTACAAGAACAAAAATGTCTCCAAAGAGTAAAGCTTCCCAAGGTCATTGGCCTGTGTCTTTCTGACTCCACAACCAGGTATTCATTTTTCTTAGTTTCTTGTCAATGCGCCGTGATATCCTTCACATCTGTCTGTGCCTTTGCTTTTATTAGCAGAAAATACAGCTATAGCTCCAGTGTCATGTGTACTATAAAGACAGGATTTTCAAGAGAGTTGACAACTCTCATATTTCCCGAAGTATTCTCAATGTAACACAGAAACAGTTTATTACTGTTAAGTAGTGACTGTCTCTCCAGCTTGAATAATGAAGTTCTCTAGGTCAATATTTTATACAATGATACATTTAAGGAAGCATTGCTCTTCAGCCTGGCACTAAAACAATGGCTGTCATAACACAGATCTATGTATTATCAATCTCACATGCCACCATAATCAATCTAATCCGTGGGGCAGGGACACCGTAATACATTATTGAGTTAAACCAGGAATCTTCTCCTACCAAAATGTTTATAAAGGAGCATAATAAGATTATTTACAGAGATGAGCTCTATATTGCAAAATAAATTTAACCTTCTGCAAAGAGTGCTCACAGCTGCAGGTGATTTACCTGTGTTACTAGGAAAGGCCTATCAGGCATGAAAGCCTCCAGCCTGAGCTACACAAAGCCACTTAGAGGAGTGAGACAGGAGAGAGGGGGGCAGATATTCATCGAAAAGTCTGGTTCTTGAATCCAATGACTATAACACACACACACACACTCACTCACTCACATGCACACACACAGAACTCAAACAGCATGAAACATGTTTTACAGAATCATTAAAAATCAAAATTTTGCCCATCTTTCTTTTGAATATTTCATGACAAGAGACCATTTCTAAGGGAGTGATCTTTCCTTGCTCAGATAACAGAGGGTTTTTAGCATGGAATAAATTCACAAACTTTTCTCAAGAAAGAATTTAGACCATTTTCAGTCTAAAGAAGCCAAAGCATCTGCATTGATCTCCTTGGCAGCAAAATAGCAAGTCCCTTTGAAGCTTAAGATTGTACCAACACCTGTTAAGACTCTGCCTGCCCTCAATTCTATTTTATATTTGGCAGTATCACAAGTACACTCCAATTGAAAATGATTCCATAGAATAAAGTAAATGTACCTTGGCCTGAGATGCACAATTATTATTTTTTTCTTTCTCATGATTTTCTTCTTCACATATGCTCTTCTCCTGTTCCTTAGAATTTGGGAAAAACTGACTGGAGTAAGTTTTTCCTGCTCTATGGTTGGCCAACAAAATCATTTCAATTGGAAAATCCTTTTGCTTTAGGCTTTGACCTGCATTTTATTTTCAACTGAAGCTTTGTGCATTATCAAGCTGAGTCATTTTACACACACACACACACACACACACACACACACACACACACACACTAGAGGCCCAGTGCATGAAATGTATGCACAGGTAGGATCCCTAGGCCTGGCTGGCGATCAGGGCTGATCTGTGGGGAGACCAGTGGGGTGATCAGGGGGGCCCCGGCTGGCACCTGCCTTGGCCTGCCTGGCACTGCCTGCTCACTAGCCCCACCCACTGCCAAAACCAGTCACCTGCCTCTGCAGGGTGACTGGTGGGATGATCAGGGGGCCTCCCACTGACACTCACCTTGGCTGGCCTGGGGTCTGTGGGCTGGGGGCAGCTCCTGCATTGAGTGTCTGCCCCATGGTGGTCAGCGCACGTCATAACAACCAGTCATTACACTAATCACTCCACTGTTCAGTTGATTTGCATATTAGGCTTTTATTATATAGGATATGATTTGTGTCAAAACCCAGTATCAATATATATATCAAGTTTTATTGACACCTCTTAATAAAGCACAATAATGCACTCATCATTTCTCATCATTCTTTTCTCATGTTGCAGACTGCACTGTACCAAGATGGGTATACCTATAAATATTCTACCCTACAGGTTTTTCTTTACTGTGACACTGATGCAACTCTATCAAGAGATGGGATTCCTATCTTTCCTCTTGAACGTGAGTGCATCTTTATCACCGCCTTAAATAGATTTTGGTGAAAGTATCTATCTGTGACTTTCGTGGTTATATCATAAAAGATGAAATAACTTACATATGGTTCTCTTTTACCTGTCTCTGTTTGAACCCAGCCATAATGGGAGGAAGGCCACATGGATTAAAGTTTTCCAGGTATAATTCTAGCTAACACCCCAACCAATAGCCAGGATCAACCAAATATGTGAGTGATGTGCCTTCAGATTATTCCAGCACTCATCTTTCAATATTTCCCATTAAAACCTAAAATGTCATAAAAGAGACAAGCCATGGTCACTATTCCCTGTAACAATTTTAGCACAGAGAAAGCATGAAAGATAATAAGTTACTTTGTTTTTAACCATTAAATTTTGGGTGGTTTGTTACCCAGCAATAGATAACTAATAGAGTCCACCATAGCTTTTAATCTCTTATCTCAAAATCAGTTAGGTACTTATTAGAATCTACAAAATCATGTCTGCAAACTGTTACAGCAGGCTCTATATGAGATGTCTTTCTCTCAACCATGCAATGGTGTCCCCTGCCAAAAGCCCTTCTCAGGAGTGACGATCTCAATGTCAAAAGAAACTGACTCTTATTCCTGTATTTTCCCATTGCAATGTCTGCCGAAATCTTAATGAAGTAATTATGTGCTTCAAATATATTGGTTTGGGACCTGAGAAAATACATGTGTGCCGCAGATGGCTCCAGGATGATCTTGTCTATAATAATGCCATGGGCCAAGTGACCTTGCCCAGAGCATAAATGTGTAACTCACCAGAGCAGAGGCTGGAGGATTCTGTGGATTCCTAAGGACATCTTTCTGTCCCACCTGCTCCAGGCACCCGAAGCCTGAATGCAACCGTCACATGTTACACACACCATTCAAATCCAAATCCAAAAGGGGTTCTTAGACTCAACACTTTCTTCAGAGAACCAAATAACTGGTCTGATGCTAGGAAATGAGAGTGATACAGCTATATAGTTAATTCTAACATCATTGTATTCAAGATTTACAAATGCCTTAAAGTTAAGATTTTCAGTTCTTTCAGTCACAGAAGTATTCATTTGATCAGAATCTTAGAATGGTGAGGCCCATCTACAAATTGAATAGGTCAGGTTGGAGGCGGGAACCCAGAGCCCCCACTGCTCTCCCCATCTCTTTTATTCTCCTCAGATATCCCACCACTGAAGTGCTGCAGAAACCCCACTGACAGAAGGGGAGCATAGTTACTAAACTAATGTTATAATTCTATAGTTCCTGTTTGATATAAAACTAGTTAAAAATTAGTCTTAGCTGTAACCAGTTTGGCTCAGTGGATAGAGTGTCTGCCTGTGGACTGAAAGGTCCCGGGTTTGATTCCAGTCAAGGGCGTGTACCTTGGTTGCGGGCATATCCCCGGTAGTGGGTGTGCAAGAGGCAGCTGATCGATGACTCTCTCTCATCGATGTTTCTAACTCTCTATCCCTCTCTCTTCCTCTCTGTAAAAAATCAATTAAAAATATATTTTAAAAAAATCAATACAAAAATTACTCTTAGTTTATTATGCTCAATAATATTATCTACAGGACATAGATGAAATTTCTGTCTTCAGACTCTGTCCATTGTGCGTTTTAAACATAGGCATAAACTGAAGAGCCCACATGCTAATGCAAAGGACCTTAGCTTTAGTTTCATAGAACTCTGTTTCCTTCTATAATTTTGCACCGTACACCATTTAAAGTCAAAGTTGTCTTAACAGCCAAGAATGATTTGTTTTTTTTTTCAACAAGCTCTACAAAAATTGCCTGCTGATCATTAATTATTACCAGAGAAAGTATTTGATCCCATGTATATATTGCCCCCAATTCCTTGTCCCGATAGTCTGTATTTTTCCCAAGTTCTATCAATTTAATCTCCTCACGGTACCACCTCCTTCTCATTCCTACACAAACTGATATAATCTAATCATTCGTTATCTTACAACCAGTCTTTTACATCCGGACTTTCTTTTTAAATACTGATTCCAGAATAATCTCTAAAATCATTAGTACGTTACCCTGCCCAGATATTTCCACTAACACCCTCCCCCCCACCTCCATTATATAAATATATGCTTGACTGACTGGTCACATTTACCAGTCTGTTATCTAAGTGAGGTTTTTATTATGATTCTGCACAAATCCTACACACCAAACAAAACTAATATCACCTAACTCCTCTAAAATCATTTAGGAAGCTTAGAGGAACTTATTGCTTAAAAGAAAGTAAAAGTAACAGAATGAAGAAGGCCAGATGAAAAGAAAAACAAGAGTAGCAAAATAAAATTAGTAATTTTAATAAAAATACATTGTATGAAATCTAATGAATTTTCCCTGAGATTCCCCCAAATCAAAATAAAAATGGAAATATGACAGTGTTGATATTAATAGTACCCCTAAAAATAGACCTTAATAGTATATATTAAAAATAGGCCTGTGTTTAGGGGATTATATATATCCAATTCCTATTTCACTGTTTTCTAGGAATATGGCGATTATTTCATGTTTATAATATAAGTAGTTTTAGCAGCTGCAGAAAATGCTATTTATTATATACTCAGCAGTGTATTTATGTTATTTATTAATCACACCAACCCAGGGGATACATCCAACTTCTATTATCTTTAATATCTAAAGGGGCTTAAACTGAGAAAATTTAGTCAACGTGCCCCAAGGACCCAGAGCTGTGTAGTGGTGCTGAAACACCAAGCTAAGCAGTCTGGCTTCAGAGCCAGAATTCTTAACCATTATTCCAAATTAAAAGGTTCTCATGGGTGTCCTCTGAAACAGTGGACAAGTGTACCACACACCCAGCCCTCCCAGCTCCCTTACAGAGCATGTGGTGGGGACACTGAAGGACGCTGTAAGGACTGATGCATACTTTAGGTCTGTGTGCACATTACCTTCTCATTTGCCACTCACTCTTTTGATCCAGGCTCTTGGCCAAATCCTGTGACTCCTGTGTCTAAATATTTTTGCTAAACCAGGTGAACTGTTGTGAATTTTTGGGGAGATGGTTTGTGCTAACCTGCCCATGTCACCCTTCCTCCATGCTGTACTCTGTTAATTACCTTGATTCCAATGGTGCCTCGAGCTCTGATAAGAGATGCTCCTACAGGCATCATCAGCCATTACCAACAATCCTGCCCTGGCATTTCTTTCTCCATCTTTCTCCCAAGCCTGCCACTGTACCTGCCTCACCAGGTCCCCCAAACATACGAACACCTGTGGAGATCTGGGAAGGTGGGAAGTGGGCTGTTTCCCCTTACCCTCAATACCCATCCCATATTATCTTTAAGAAAAAGAAAAGTTTTCAAATAAACCTGAATGCTGTCGCTTTGAGTTTGGTGATCACACTAAGGACAAAGCCAAATTTTGGTCACCTTTCTATCTGGAAGGAATAGAAGAAATCACCAATTTTTATAAAACTTCTAAATAGGTGATAATTCACAAATGCCCCATTCCATGCTCTATACCTTAAGGTCACAAAAGTATTGAAGCCCTTGACATATTTTCACCCATTCTATTTTTCAAATTTATGCATTTCAATTTGTTCAGGCTCTGACTTCCTACATGAATTATAACTAAGTTCCATGGTATCTTTGATAGAGACACTGAACGTGGACAGGCTTCATGTTTTAATAGTTTTTGTAGGTTTTCTCCATGTAGATTTAATATGAACATGCAGTAAGGAGGCATGCAAGATGTGGGTACTTAAATTAAGACATGCAGAAGGAAAGCACTATAAAACATATATGTTTGTATTAAAGTATTAATACTGTGTAGTGTTATATGTAAGATAATTATCTTGCTGAGAATTTGCTAGGATGCTCAATTTCTGGGTTTAGTGTCAGAAGCTCAACAGTGAAACTCTGGGGAAGGCTTAATCACTGAAAAGTAACACCACCACTGAACTAACATCCTCTTCCCCCTCTTTAGTTTTATAGGTGTGCTTCCACCAAAGGATGTAGTAATTGCTTCTGAGGAAGGGTTATTTTCACTTGGAAAGGCTATATTAATATGAGAATTGTACTTAATGAGAATATAATGAGAATGAGGTAATAAAAATATACTGAGAGGAAAAATGAATACTAAATATTATAAAATGTGACTGATGATAATCTCTAAACATTCTCTGACAAGTACTTCTAAATAGTTACTATCCCCTGATATATCCAATATAAATTAATATATTTCATATAAAGTATATATAAAATATGCAAAATATCTAGAAATATATAAAGTAATCTTACTTTAATTCAGAGACCTCATTAAGAACATAATATTGTGATATAAAAGACATTGTTAAATATAATTATCAAAAAACTTCAGGTATATCAGTCAGGCTATGCTAGCTGGTGTATGCTGTAGTTAAAACATCTTCAAGTCACAGTGGCATATCATAAGTTTATACATTCCACTGCGGGTTCAGGCGGCTCTCTCCCAGCTGCATCTGGTATTCCAGGCTGCTCTAAATGAATGGCATCTCCCCTAATAACAGACACTTTCACAATTACCTCAGCCAAATGTGGAGAATGGCCCAAATCACATCATATCACATCAAATCCCATTGGCTAAAGCAAACCACATGACCACAAATAACTCTCAGAAGGTAGAGAAGTGCAATTATTTTGATCTAGAAAGTTAATTAGTGAATAGTCGTCAAGTCAACTGGATCTCCATAACTGATGACCAATGCACTTAATTAGCAAAGTCAAATTGTAATCAGGTCACATTGAAAATGTAGGATGAGAACAAGGGTGGTTAGATGATTTTCCTCTCTTATACCATCGAGTAATTACATTTATGCTAGTATACAGGAAACATTCCAAATACTAACATAATATCTGAGTTTATAAACAACTTCTAAAAAATGTTAAATGCAACAGTTTTGCCAATCATACTATATTATCTGAGAACCCATAAGGAAATTAGCAATGCTTGGAACACGAACAAAGCCAAAATACAAACTATTATCAGATATAAGTAACAAGGTAGGCACATATTATATAGTGAATAAGAAATGAGTGACCAAGAAATGAAAAAAAATCAAACTATTTAAATCCTTCATTTTAACAAAATGCAAAGAAACTCCCACAAAAGTGTGTCAAATAAAGTTTAAAAAGTTGAATTGCACCCTGGCTGGTGTGGCTACGTTGGTGGAAGCGTCATCCTGTACACTGATAGGTTGTGGGTTCCACTCCCAGTCATGGCACACATCTGGGTTATGGGATCAATCAATCCCCAGTTGGGTGCATACGGAAGGCAACTGATCTATTTTTCACTCTCACATTAATGTTTCTCTCTCTCCTTCTCCCTTTCTCTCTTTCTAAAACCAATTAAAAGAACATATCTTCAGGTGAGGATTAAAAAAACAAGTTGAAATGCATAACATGCAGAGTTGTTAATATCAAGGTGATTGAAATTAGTCAGCACAACTAACTAGCCCAGAGTTTGCAGGGTAAACTTGTGCCCTCTATGTCTGTTCTGATCCAGCTACAACTCCGTGGTGCCTAGAAGTTGTCAATTGTAATTTAAATGTTCATGGGGGTGGATTAAGTATGTGGCTCTGATTTCTAGCACAGTGGCCATCATTTACATCTTACAGACAGTAGATGAACATTTTTAAAAAATTTAGTTACAATTGACATTCAATATTGTTTTACATTAGCTCCAGACAGATAAAGACACATGTCATATGATTTAATTTCTATGCAAAATCTAAAGAACAAACTAAAGAACAAAACAGAAACAGATTCATAGATACACAGAAGTAGATGGACATTTTCTAGAGACATGGAGTTTTGGTCAAGAGAACACTATGTGCTTTTATTCCCCCTTCAGCTGCCTTCTGTATCCCTATCCGGCCTCATTCTCCATGTACTCCTTTCCCACATCCAACAGTTAATAATGTAGCGGACTCTGATTTATAAACAGGGCTGTGTGGATAATACAAGCCTGAAGAAAAATCACATAATATTTATCTAAATTTCCAATGTTGCAGGGTTAGCTGTACTTTTTAAAAATCTAAGCAACTCTGAAAGTTATAAAGTAAAAGAAAAATGGCCTCAGTGGTTGAATGTTGACTTATGAACCAGGAGGTCACAGTTTGATTCCCAGTCAGGGCACATGCCCAGGTTTTGAGCTGTATCCCCAGTAGGGGGCATGCAGGAGGCAGCCCATCAATGATTCTCTCTCATCATTGACATTTCTATCTCTCTCTCTCCTTCCTCATTCCTCTCTGAAATATATATATCTTTTTGCACCATTATTTTATTGCCAGACAAAACACTCCATTCTCAAAATTCAGATATGGGGCATAGAGGGTGTCAATGTGCCATTCAAAGTCATAATGGTTTTTAACAAATGTATTAGGAGAACAATAGAGAAACTGTTACCTTTGTGTATGTAGTATAGTACTAAAAAAGGTAGATATTTTGCTATAATTTTTGCAGCTATCAAATATAAAAACTAGTAAGTACAAAATAAAACATTTGAAAAATATGGTATTAAAATTAGTGATAATTAACATCAATTCAGAATGAAACTATCTTAATAAAATACATTTGGATTTCCACTTTATGTTGTGAAATACACAATTGTCAAATATTTATCAAACTTTGAATTTTAATATATTTTAACCTGACAAAGCTTTTGCTACTAAATCTCACTAGAATGCTACCAACTTACTCAATGGGACTTAATCATTAATAATTTTTAATTCCCAAAGTTGGACAACAGCCATTAGAGTTTCCAGAGAATTAGTCCCAATAGCTCAACCAATGACACTATAACTAGCTTTAAACAATTACTGCAGTTTTAGAAACCACAGGCATTTTATTTGATTTTTCTCCTAGCTAATTAATTTAGTTCTAATAGTTTGTCCTGGCCTTTGTTCAAAAGACCTAATTTAGTAACATAGTATTAAAACTCAATTCCTCTTTTCTTGTCCACTCTGCATTATTGATTCTATATTGCAAAAAGATTAATCCCACAACCCAAATACAGTCATGTCATTTCACCACTAAAATGATTTCATTGGTTACCCTTCATAGAGAGAATGAGATCCATTTTGCTCATCATTATCTATAATGTGCCCTTTGCCTCCTCACTAACTTCATCTAGTTACATTCTTCCATCTGTTCACTAGGCTCTAGCCCCACTGATAAGTTTTCAGAGAAAATATATAGGAAACACCAACATAATCTACTGCATTGAAGAGATATTTTCTAAATAGTACTCCCATGACTAGATATAGCTCTTGTCACTTCAAAAACTACATATCTTATTCTTCATAGTTTACTACTTGAAGAATCAGCAGCGACTTAATACTATGCATTACAGCATCATATATTTTAGTCATTTTTATGGTTATTTCTGGGGGTATCTGCCATAATGTTTAAGTGTAAAAGGTTTCAGTTTCTGTCCTAACGCTTAAACTGTAAGTGTATGTATGCATCTGCTTAATATCAAGACGGAATTCAAATTTTTCATTTCTGAGATTATATGCTTTTAAATTTAAGAGTTCACAGGTATAAGGCTCTATAGTTAGAATTAATTTGAACTGCATGAAACTAGAAGTCTATACCATATTTTTGTAATTATTCATATATATTACCTCTAATTATTTAAACCAATTTACTTGCTAAATCTATATCCTTTTATTAATATGCTTTATACTTTTTTAAAAAAAGAGCCATAACCCAGAAATATTCTTAGCTATTACTCTGGCTTCTCCTCAGGGCCACTAGAGATTTAATGTGTCAGTCTAGCTCTTGTAAATGCCCTAGCTACAGCTCTTTTTATTATGTTCTCATATCATCTTCTCATGTCAAGGGTCTTCACTCACTTGGAGCATACTTTTGGGCTTAAGCGGAGACTCTACAGACTCAGCATATTTCTGAATTGTGTCTTTGAGACCTATTACTGGGAGACACTTGAATAACTGACACAAAACAGCTATTAGATGACACACAAAGGATTTGATGAACTGGTTTGATATCCTTTGAAGAAAATTTTCAAAATCAGTATTCAAACTCTACTTGTAAGTAACTGGATTAGAGAAATATATTCTTTTTAGTGCTTATGCTATTTTAAATCTTTGTTTGATTTCAAGAGATCTTGATGAAACCAGAGTTGTGCCATTTTTAACATGATTCAAATCTCTTTATGACATGATTATACATATAGAAAACAGGAATTCTTTAAAAGCAAAAGAGCAAACCACTGTCTGGGAGAAATATTTTTCATTACTTATATCAGACAAGATGATGCGTATCTAGACCTGCACTGTACCTTTTGCTACTAGCCATCTGTCTACTAAAATTAAAATTAATCTAAATGAAATAAAAATTCAGTTCCTTTGTCATATTGCACCCATCTCAAATGCTCAATGGTCATATGAGGCAAATGGCTGTCAAATTGGACAGCATGTAAAAGTCTATTGGACAGAACTCATTTATATACCATGAACACTTCCTAAAAAACAAACTGAAAACCCAAATTTATAATTAATAGATGAATAAATAAACACATAATGGCAATCTACATAATAAAAGCCTAAGCGACTATGGAGGAACAACCAGAATGACTGGTTGCTATGACGTGCATTGACCACCAGGGGGCAGACACTCAGCACAGGAGCTTCCCCCTGATGGACAGTGCACTCCCACAGGGGAGCGCTGCTCAGCCATAAGGTGGTCTCATGGCTGGCAAGCGCAGCAGTGGTAGCGGCAGCCTCTCCCACCTCTGTAACAGCGCTAAGGAGAAGCAAGCCAAGCAGTAAGGAGCCTGCTGCCAAGGAGCAGTGAGTCAAATGGTAAGGAGCAAGCAGGCCAGGTGGTGAGGAGCAAGGCTATCCCTAAGCTGGCAGTCGGACATCCCCTGAGGGGTCCCAGACTGCGAGAGGGTATAGGCTGGGCTGAGGGACCCTCCCCTCTGCCAATGCAGAAGCTTGTGCACTGGGCCTCTAGTTTTACATAATACCAAGTGAGCTGTACCAGTTAATAATGTGAAATTTTTTCAATAGATGGAGTTACACATATGTTGATATATATATATATATATATATATATATATATATATATATATATATATATTCAATTTGATATGTATGCTATTTTGTTGTATTGACAGCAAGCTTCAAAACTTCATATGTCAAATTTTCTGTCAAATTACATCATAGATATTTTTACCCTTAAAAATGTCGAATTTCATGCATAAAAAAAAGAAAAGAAAAAGAGCATTTGTAGGAAGTTTAAATTCATTACTTTATATTGAAGAAAAGTGTTGCTGAAAGTTATCATATACTCCGGGAAGCTTATGGTGAACATGTGGATATCATCCCAGTAGAACTTCTCTTGTTTTGAGACAAACCATTCAAGGACCCAATTTTCTACTTCTTCGTACGTTTTGAAGTGCTTCCCAGAAAGTATGTGTGCCATTGATCCGAACAAGTGGTAATCTGAAGGAGCAAGGTCTGGTGAATACAGCGGATGAGTTAATACTTTCCAGGCAAGATCTTTTCCAATCATTTGCAAGCAATGGGAAAGATTATAAAGGAAGGAAAATGGGTGCCACATCAACTAAACAAAAGACAAATAGAAAACCAAAAAGTCATCAGTATAATGTTGCTTCAATGGCATGAAAAAGTATTTTGCATCAAATTGTGACTGGCAATGAAAAGTGGATTTATTCTGAGAATCCCAAATGCACACAATCATGGGTTGATTCAGTCAACCACTGATAACTGCAAGGCCAATTGCTTTGGAAAGAAAACAATGTTCTGTGTTTGGTGGGATCAGGAAGATGTGGTGTATTATGAGCTTCTAAAGTCAGGTGAAGCCATTAATACTGATCGCTACCAACAACAAAAAATCAATTTGAACCACGCTTTTATCACAAAATGACCAGAATGTGCCAGAAGACATGGCAAAGTAATTTTGCTTCATGATAATGCACCATCACACACTTCAAAATCAGATAAAGACACTTTAAAATATCTTGCCTGGGAAGTATTAACTCACCCACTATATTCACTAGACCTTGCTCCTTCAGATTACCACTTGTTCGGATCAATGGCACACGCACTTTCTGAGAAGCATTTCAAAACATACTAAGTAGTAGAAAATTGGGTATCTGAATGGTTTGCCTCAAAACAAGAGAAGTTCTATTGGGACAATATCCACAAAATACTTGAAAAGGTGGGGAAATGTGTAGCTAGTGATGGACATTACTTTGAATAAAGCACTTTTGATGTTTCTCTTGAAATTATTGATTTCTTTGGTTACAAAAGTCGCATTACTAACCAGTACCTGGTAAAACACTATTCACTAAAATAGATGAAGAGATTTTTCATAAGTATTAAACATGAAAAATTGCAAAGACCTATGTTGAACCAAAGAAGCCAGATATACATATCATGAAATTCTATTGAGATGAAGGTTAAGTACTTATAAAAGTAATCTATTGATTTGGAAAGGGTTATAATTACTACCTCTAAAAGAGTAGAGACGGATTGCCTGGAACAGGGTAGGACTGCAACAGCCACAACGCATGCACATATGTAGTCAATGCGTAAGAGAAAGTGATCAACTTCATTAAATATCAAATAATTGAAAATTAATGACTAAGGCAATATCAGTGTGTACTAACCCACATAGGAAAAATTAAAAATGCAGTTAGTAATGTTGATGAAGTTAAGAGTAACTGGAACATGCATACACTGCTTGTGGGATTATAAACTGATTCAACCATTTTGGAAAACAGTTTAGCAGTATCAGATAAAGTTGAACATGTGCATATGTTATGAACTGGCAATTCCACCTCTAGATATTTATCCCAGAGAAATTCACACATCTGTTTGCCAAGAGACACATAAAGAATGTGCATGGCAGCACTATTTATAATACAGTAACCCCTTCGTATTCATGGGGGAGTTGGTGTTCAAATCCCTTATATAAAATGTCATAGTATTTGCATATAACCTCGCACCTCCTCCCATATACTGTAAATCATCTCTAGACTATTTATAATACTTCAAACACTGTAAATGCTATGTATATATTCAGTACAGATGCAAGCAGCATAGGCCTAACTATATAATACACAACAGAAACAACCTTTTTATTCAATGTTTTTATTGCAGTTGGTTGAATCCCAGAGTGTAGAAGCTGTGGATATAGAGAACCAACTGTAACTCTAAATTGGAAACAACCTAAAAGTCCCATAACAATACAGGGAGAAGATAATATACTATTGAAACAATGAATTGCTATACTACATGCATAAACATGTTTGAATCACACAAAATAATGTTAAGTAAAATAACCCAGGAAGAAAAGTAGTACATAATATATGATGCCATTCGATAAAGTTTAAGAATAAATAAAATTGGTCTATGGTGTTAGGATAATTTTTTTTTGAGGGAAGTAAGAAAAAGTGGGGCAAGGGAGCCTCTAAGGCAGTGTTTCCCAACCTTCTCTCATGATGAGAATCACCTGGTGGAGTTGTTAAAACACAGATTCCTGAATCCCAACTAAGAAGTGCTAAACTAGAATTTTTGGGAACATATAGGTAAAATTGTATACTTAACTAGTGCTCTAACACAGATGTTATATACAGAGCACTAAGTTAGGTATGCAATTTTACCTATATGTTCTCAAAAATTCTAGTTTAGCACTTCTTAGTTGGGATTCAGGAATCTGTGTTTTAACAACTCCACCAGGTGATTCTCATCATGAGAGAAGGTTGGGAAACACTGCTCTAAGGTACTGATAAAGGTAGTTTAAGATCTAAGTGCTGCTTAACAAGTTGGTTCACTTTAACAAATCTTATCACTTCTTTCTATATCCTATCTAATAAAAGAGTAATATGCAAATTGACCATACCTCTGCTATACCAACAAGCCAAACCTACCAGCCAATCAGGAATGAGTATGCAAATTAACCCAACCAAGCTGACTGCAGCCATGGAGCTGGAGAGAGCAGGAAGCTTGGGTTTCCCTGGCAATGGAGGAAGCAAAGCTTTCTGCCTGACCTGGCCTACCTTGGACTCCACTTAAAGCTACAAAGTTTCAATTATAGAAGATAAATCTCAACAAAAATGGCTGCAGCCACAGAACAAGCAGGAGGCTTGGTTCCACTCAAGGTTGCAAAGTTTCAATTATAGAAGATAAATAAATCCCAGATACCAGGATCTCCTCCGCTTAAGTCACTGGGGGGTGTGGCTGGCCTGCAAACCACCACAGGACCCTCGCCCAGGTCACCCCACACCCCAAGGGAATCCCCACCCTGATCCAGGACACCCTTCAGGACAAACCAGCTGGCCTCCACTCGTGCACCAAGCCTCCATCCTATCTAATTCTACCTAATAAAAGAGTAATTTACAAATTGACCATCATTCCAACACACAAAATGGCTGCCCCCATGTGGTCAAAGATGGCTACCCCATGTGGACACATGATGGCCGCCACAAGATAGCCAGCAGGAGAGGGCAGTTGGGAGGGACTAGGTCTGCAAGGGAGGTCAGTTTGGGGCAATCAAGCCTTCAGGGGAGGGCAGTTAGGGGTGACCAGGCTGGCAGAGGAGGGAAGTTGGGGGTGACTGGGACTACAGGGAAGGTCAGTTGGAGGAGACTTAGGCCTGCAGGGGAGATAAGGCCTAAACTGGCAGTCAGACATCCCTCAAGGGGTCCCAGATTGTAGAGGGTCAGGGTGGGCTGAGGGATACCCCCAACCCTGAGCACGAATTTCATGTACCGGGCATCTAGTAATTCTATGTGCCATTTTCTCTAGTTGTTTTATACTTAAAATGTTTATTAAGTAAATAACTTCTGTTCATCAAAAAAAAAAAAAAAATACCATTAATAAAGGAAAAAGACAGAATGGAAGACTATATTTGCCCTGCAAATTGTTGGAAGTTTCCTATGAGTTACTAAATGGGTGCTTAAACATTCATCTCTCAGATAACCTTCACAGCAACTATATGATTGACCTCATTTTACTGAAGAGGAGACTGAGGCTTAGAGGGCTTGAATGACTTTTCTCAGGTCACAAAGACAGGCTGATTTCAAACCCATGTTCATATGCTTTTACGTCATGCAGTGAAGTGCTATAAGGATTTGGCAAGTCATTCTCAAGCCATAATTATGTATCATTTTTCCAAAGTTGTAAACTATATAAAGAATTAAAATTAATTTTAAATGTACATGTTTATTTATGGGTAATATATTTATTGTAGTACAGAAGCTATATGGTATAATAGAGAGCACAAGCTTTGGAGTCACAAGGAATCCTGGACCTTGAACTTAATATAACTTAAATCATAACTATTTAATTCAGAGTGACAATGACCATGTCCATGATTTGTTTCATTTTAAATATTTTAACACTTTCCCCTCTCCCCCCCAAAAAATTCTGGTGACTGATACAATGAAGATAACTATGTTCAAAATAGTGTTAACCTTGAATTTAATTTTTATAAGCAGACCAGCTTCAATAGCAACCAATGAAAGGGAACCATCTTTTGTAGTCGTACTTAATAATTTTGACTAGTTTAAATAACTTCTCAAGATAGTTTTTAAGTATATATATATATATATATATATATATATATATATATATATTTTTTTTTTTTTTAATATATTTTATTGATTTTCCACAGAGAGGAAGGAGAGGGATAGAAGCTAGAAACGTCGATGGGAGAGAAACATTGACCAGCTGCCTCCTGCACCCCCCCTACCAGGGATGTGCCCGCAACCAATGTACATGCCCTTGACCGGAATTGAACCTGGGACCTTTCAGTCCACAGACTGACGCTCTATCCACTGAGCCAAACCGGTTTCGGCCAAAAATATATTTTTTAATTGTACTCAGAGTACCTAGATAAAAAATGTCTTTTTTTCCCATTATGATGGCTTGAATCATGTACTCCCATATTCATATGTTGAAGTCCTAACACCAATACTTCAGAGGGTGGCCTTGTTCAGAAATGTGTTATTACAGGTATAATTATTGGGTCGGCAGCTAAGTAATTGCGGATTTTTTAAAGAAAATCAAAGACAATTTTTTCATGGAACTAAATAACTTTATTCTGTAATGTATTGCCCATTTTGATCAATGACCTTTTGCCATCTTTCAGGCAGCATCATAATCCCACGTTCAAAAAACTTCTGTTTTTTATTAGCAAAAAACTGAATCAGGTACGATTTGACATCATCATCATTATTGAAATTTTTACCATTCAAGGAGTTTTGTAAAGATCGAAACAAAAAGTAATCAGATGGTGCAAGGTCAGGACTATATGGTGGATGTGGCAAAACATCCCAACCAAGCTCCATTAATTTTTGCCGAGTGACCAAAGATGTGTGTGGCCTTGCATTGTCATGATGGAATACAACACCTTTTCGATTTGTCAATTCGGGCCACTTTTCTTCAACTGCATTGTTTAATTTCGTTAGTTGTTCAATGTAGACATCAGAATTGATCGTTCGGTTGGGTGGTAAGAGTTCAAAGTAGACAATTCCTTTGTAATCCCACCAAACTGATAACAAAACCTTCTTTTGGTGAATATCAGCTTTTGATGTTGTTTGAGTTGGTTCACCTGGCCTGCTCCACGATCTTTTCCACTTGATATTGTTGTAAACAACCCATTTTTCATCGCCAGTTATCAGTCGTTTTAAAAATGGATCATTTTCATTACGTTTCTTTAGCAAATCGCAGCTGCTAATGCGTTGCGTTAACTGTGATTCTTTCAGTTCGTGAGGAACCCATGTATCGAGTTTTTGAACATAGCCAAGTTGTTTTAAGTGATTTTCAATGCATGTATGTGATACATGAAGCTTCTCTGCAATCTCACGTGTTGTACTGTGACAGTCCGAATTGATTATTGCTTTGATTAGGGCGTCATCAACTTCAATTGGACGACCAGAGCGTCTTTCATCTTTGAGTGAAAAATCACCAGAACGAAATTTGGCAAACCAATTTTGACACTGCCGTTCTTTTAAGGCTTCGTCACCATAAACAGCACATAACTTTTTATGAGCTTGCGATGCGTTTTTCCCTTTGCGGAAATAAAAAAGCAAAATATGACGAAAATGTTCCTTTTGATTTTCCATTTTTCAACGAACGCCAAACAAAAACTACAAAACAGATCAAAAAACTTTTTTTACTGATTAACAGCTGAATAGCCAACTATCAAATACAAAATGTGTTTTACATTTGTACTACGTCTGCAAACCTAAAAATTCAACTGAAGCCATATATGTGTGAAACCCGCAATTACTTAGTTGCCGACCCAATAGTTAAGATGAGGTCATACTCGAGTAGGGTGGGCCCTTAATCCAACACAGCTGGTATCCTTATAGGAAATTTGGACATAGAGACATGCACACAGGGAGAATACCATGTGAAGACTGGAGTTATGCTGCTACAAGCCAAGGCACTACTGGAAGATCACTGAAAGACACTAGGAGAAAGATCAGGAACAGATCCTTGCCTAGCACCACCTTCAGAGGGAGCATGGCCCTTCTGACACCTTGCTTTCAGACTTTTGTCTTCCAGAACTATGATATAGTACATTTTTATTATTTGAGCAGCTCAGATTGAGATACTGTATTGTAATGGCCCTAGCAAACTAATATACTTACTAGATGCCCAGTGCACAAAATTCATGCATAAGCAGCATCCCTAGGCCTGGTCAGCAATCAGGGCAGATCTGTGGGCCAACCAGTGGGGCAATTAGGGGAAGGGGACCCATTGGCACCCCCCCACCCCTGCCTTGGATGGCCTGGGGCCTGTGGATGGGGGCAGCTCCTGCATTGAGCATCTCCCCCCTAGTGGTTGGTGTACATCATAGTGACTGGTTGTCCCACCAGTTGTTCTGCTGTTCGGTTAATTTGCATATTAGGTTTTTATTATATAGTATTAAGACCATTAGTAAAATTAGGTAATGCTGATTATCTGAAATAGATGATAATACCAATCATTCCTCTTTTTGCACTTCTCCAAATCTAGCTGTATATACAAGACTCAATACAGCCCTACTACTATTCAGACTACCTTTGGGAATGCTTCTTGCTATTTGAGACATATAATTCCTACATTTCTAGGCAGGCAATATTTATTTTTTTATTAAGTTCCTAATATAGAAGAAGAAAACACCAAAAGAGGAGTTTGACATAGAATAAAGACCCATTCTGTTAACACCCTCATAAACACCAGAGAGAGGATATCCTGACAGCAGATGTGAACCTACCTCTAAAAAGATGGAGAGGCTCAGAACGTCATAGCCTAGTATCAAACAAATCCTTGTTCTACGAAACAAACCAGTCTACTAAAGAACATCCTGATTATAACGTGGCTGACCCAGCCTCTAAAGAGAGACTACACTATCTAGAAATAAATGTTTCTAAGCATCTTCAACACTATGTTTAAAAATTAGAATTTTAAGGTACAATAATAAGCAGTACCAGATAGTCCTCCTGAAGCGAAACAACACTGACTGATGAAGAGTGCTGATGATGGCACCAGTACCGTTATAATGATGAAGCAAAAATGGAAAGTTTACCATGAGCCAGACACTATGTTAAGAATTTTAAGACTTTATGTTCACTTTCTTATTTGCCCTACACACATGCCATGCCTGTAAGACAGGTTCTATTGATATTTCCATTTCACTGGTGGGAAAATTAAGTTTCAAAGCAGTTAGGCCACTTGTTCAGGACCTCTAGTAAGGAGCAAAGCAGAGATGCAATTACAGGGTCTGCCTGGCTTTGGAGCCATGCCCTGAGGCTTCCCTTCACTACTCCTAGAGCAATGCTACTCCAGGAATGACCTCTTGACCTTAATGACCAGTATCATTTCTTAGACTTCCACAACCAGAGTATATGAGAGAAAGGAGGTGTGGTAGAAATTGGGGAATTTGTGAGCCAATAAGTTTTCAGTCTAAAGCAGTGGTCGGCAAACTCATTAGTCAGCAGAGCCAAATATCAACAGTACAACGATTGAAATTTCTTTTGAGACCCAAACTTTTTAAACTTAAACTTCTTCTAACGCCACTTCTTTAAAATAGCCTTGCCCAGGCTGTGGTATTTTGTGGAAGGGCCACACTCAAGGGCCCAAATAGCTGCATGATGGCTCCCAAGCCCCAGTTTGCCAACCAGGGATCTAAAGCAACTACATTATAATGTTATGGATAGGAGTTTTAGCCAAGAGATAGAGAATGAAAGGAAACAAGACATTTGCAAATCTTTTGTTATGCATTCCTGTTGCAGAATAGTAAAAGTCACCAACTGCCTTTCCGGATTGCTAGTTACTTTCTGTAACTGAAGCACTTTAGTCTTCATGGATGTCAGTCTTTGCAAGCATCAATTCAGCTTACAAGAAGAGTTTGGCAGCTTCATCTGTCTCCTGAGACATTGTATCATGACTTGCTACAGGAGCACTTTGCATTTAAAATTATCAGAAACATTATTCTTTGAATATAAGAGTTAAAAGCTTTAAACTCTAGGCTAAGGCAACAAACTTAAGACAGTGAACGTAGAAATATAGTAGCACTACCATATGCAATATTGACAGATGATCCTCTGAATCAAAATATTTTGCCAACCAATGTATTATATAAAATCCTATTTTGAAAATTTACTAATAAATTCTTAATCAAAGTAGGGGAAATAAATAAATTCATGTGATTAGGCTTCTGTTTTCAACTTCTAGTTTGTTAATAAAATTATATAAGTTTCAGGTTAGTAATTCTATAATACATCATCTGTATATTGTATCCTGTGTTCACAACAAGTCAAGTCTCCTTCCATCACCATTTATCCTCCCTTTCCCCTCTCTACCT
The DNA here is from genome assembly GCF_964339955.1 of Pipistrellus hanaki. Taxonomy (NCBI): domain Eukaryota; kingdom Metazoa; phylum Chordata; class Mammalia; order Chiroptera; family Vespertilionidae; genus Pipistrellus; species Pipistrellus hanaki. Next base: position 45,735,105 of record NC_140506.1, on the reverse strand, counting down.
TCCCTCATCCCCTTTGCCTCTGTTAATCAGCATACTGTTGTTTGTGTTTATGAGTTTTATTTTTTATTTTTTTGGTTTTTTTTCTTTTACTTAATCCCTTCACTTTTTCACCCAGCCCCCAATCTCCCTCCCCTCTGAGAGCTGTCAGTCTGCTCTCTGTATCTATTTCTATTTTGCTTGTTTATTTCAAATTCACAATGCTATGTTTTGCACTGAATTAAGAAAATATCATTATAATGTAGCAATGATATTAATGATATGTCAGTTTGATTTTATATCTGATATTCCAAGAGATGCAGTGTTTCATAAATATTATTTAACATAAATGATATTTTCTCACCAGGAGATTCAAATAATATGTACTCACTCAAAAAACTCAGCAGCGGCAGCAACAGATATGCATAAAATAAATGAAAAAGTGAGGATATGCTGGGTCCTCTTCAGGAAATTAAGAATCCATTTGGAAATTAGGCATGTGTATATAACAGAAAAATAAAACAAAATAAGCAAATTATATATTATATTTATATATGCAATAAACTAAACCAAATAGGTTAAATGATAAGTGGGATAAGTACTGATTGTAGAAGCCAAGGTAATAAAGCATTTCAGAAGATAGAATCATCGATCTCTACTCAGGAACACATGGTCTCAATTCTGGCTCCATTACATATCAGCTGTGTAACCTTGATGTTTGTGGATTCTATAATTTTATTTATATGTCATATAGCTTACATATGTTATGCAATATCAATTTATTAATTTATTATTTTTATTTTTAATGCTCACCCACAGACATGTTTAGAGAGAGGAAAGGAGGCAAGAGAATAGAAGGAAGAGAGAGATGGAGGGAGGGAGGGATGGAGAAAGGAAGAGAAGGAGAGAGAGAGGAATGAAGGGAGGAAGGGAGGGAGGGAAAGAGGGAGGGAGGAAGGAAGAGGGGAAAAGGAAAGGGAAAGGAAAAGAAAGAGAGAGAGACAGACAGACACACATTAATGTAAAAGAACATTTATCAGTCAATTGCCTCCTGCACACACCCCACCCTGGGATCAAACCCATAACCCAGATATGTGCCCTGACTGGGATGTGAACCAGCAACCCGTTAGTACACAGGATGAGCTCAACCACTGAGCCACTCTGGCCAGGCTGCAATATCAATTTTAAAGTTACGTTGAGATGAAGAAAAATTACCATATTTTATTTTTTTAAATTACACTGAAGATGTTTACTTAATAAAACATGTCTCAAAAAAAAAACTGATGATCACGGTACAGGATTATAATGAAAAGGCTGACACTACACAATTCTTCCTTTGACACTGATGTAAAGAAAGATACATAAATATTTTGAAGTACTTAAATACAATTACATTATGGTAAAAGAAAATGTGTTGTATTATCTCAACTTTATCAGGATTATGGAAAACAGGATCATATCTTAAATGTAAAGGTATATTAGTTAGGCTACCTTTGGCTATGATATAAAACAAACATCTCCAACATCTAAGTGGCTTACAACTACATAGTTTCCTTCCTTATTCATGAAAAGTTGATCTGCTGACACGCCATGACAACAAGCCTCCATGCTTCCTCCATGACAAGGAGGATGAAATGTATACTGCTTTGTAGCTTTATGATTTGGATCATAAGGTCTCCTGGCCAAAAAAGGCAGGGGAGAATACTAGATATTCTCCACTGAGTAACTCAGAATCCATTTCTACTCAAAACCGTCTGGCCCTCCCCATGTGACAGAAAGGAGGAGGAGGAGTTAAATCATGCTTGTGAGAGAGAGAAGAACCAGATTCAATATGAATTGTCCTAGAAGTTCACCAGAGAGCATGAGGAAGTGCATTTTAAATTTGGAAAGTTTGGAGCATGGTTAACACAGTCGCTGGGGACTTTGAAAGAGTAGTGAAAAGTTAAGCAAAAGCATGGCCAAGTAGCACTGGAAGTCCAATTAGAGATCTGGAATATATGATAGTTTCAGTCTTCATACAATTTTGATTTGGGGGATGTACAATAAAAAAGATTATGCATTGAATACTTGAGAGTCAAGGGAGAGAAAAGTGCATTGCAATCAGAGAGAAAATTTAAATAACTTTCTTAAAATACATCAATACTGGGCTAAAAGCCTAGGCCAAATACATGTTGGTGGTAGCTGCAGCTGCAGAGACCTAGACACACAAGTAGGTAAATTACAATAAAGCAGTAAGGGCCATTTTCAGTATCAGCATCTGATCTGACCAAAGGTCAAAAAGCACCTCTGAATTCTTAAATTTGGAAATAAAATTGTTCCATCAGATGAATGGACAGTGATAAAGAAGCTGCTGTTCAGTGCCTCCTCATCTGGCCTAACAATGACCTTTTTCTAAAACTGCCTCTTTTGAGTAATGCCTTACTTTGTGCATGACGGGCTGCCTCAAATCTCACTGCTGCAGCTCTTTGTGTTGGGGATGGATTTATGGTACTATTTCAAAAGCCACTGAAAAGGAAGAGTTCACACTTCAAGTTGATGTTCATATGAACAAAGTATTATGTCAGAGAAATGTATCTTCTAAATTAACTAAAATAACAGCACACCTAGAATTATTTTTTGCTATTCATATGTTGGCCTGTAATGTGCAATAAACATAACAATAATCATGTAAGACAAGAAAAACTCAAATCTCCATAACTTCTTAGTCATGAGGAAACTAGGAAATAGTCATTAGTATCATGATGGGCTATCTTGACTCGATTTTGCTTATAGGAATGGCATCGGTATATTTACCTGAACTATGATCTTACACTTAATCATGCAAAACCATTTATAATGTTGTCAGTTAATTGTTACTTCCATTTACTGATGAATCAGTAGAAAAGAGTACTCATTAAAAATACTGACACAAGTTCAATTGTATTTTTAGATAAAAAGTACTCACACTTAGTTATATTAAATAAGATGTTTAAGTACTTTAGAAAAACAATAGTGTCAGATCACAAATATATCATTGAAAATGTACATTTTGTCTTTATAAGTCAGAAGCATTTAATCTTGAGTTCATAAGCTTTGATTTTGGATCTTTACTATACTTAAAACTTCCCTAAGAGATGTCTTGTCAATATCCATCACACCATGTAAGCAGCTATGACTATTTTTAATATTTTGATGTTTAGTATCTAGTTTTACTACTAGATATTTGATGATTTAAGCCAAATTCAATGTCATTAATTTGTGAGTGTCTCCAATCTGTTCAATATTTGTAATAATAAAAGCCTTCAGGTTATATGTTTAAAATATTACATTTATGATATTAAACCTATAAGCTAACACAATTATCATATGAATTTTTCATTATTTGAAATTGAAAATCAATTCCTTATGATTTAATGGTTTAAAAAATATATACTGAAAAATTCACAACTTTCTCTTCAACGTTTGACTGAAAAGTCATTAGTGAATGGTTGCTCCACAGGGTGAGGCATGACTTCCTCTCTCACCCGTGTTCTTGTGTGGACTGAATATGTACTTGTTTTCTTTACCTCTGTAGAAGTTACTAAATACTTGATACTAAATAAATGTTGGCTTAATAAAGAATCACATTCATAAAGCAATTCTGCTAGATATATTTCCATATATTACTAACTAAAAAGCAATTTTAATCATGAAATCTATACAGGAAAATATTTTATATTTTAGTGTACTCTCACCATACAGTGCATTCTTTTTGTTCCTATCACGTTATACTTCATAAACTCTGGCTTTATATTACACTATTTAAACTTTTCTTTTAAGCCAAATACTTGATCTTGTTGCTTTACTTTAGTGTATTTTGAATTATTATTGTAAACCTTTTGAACTTTTAAAATATATTTTATTATCTAGCACACTGAACACTTGATAAAATGTACTTAATAAAAATGAATAAATGAATTTAGTTATGTGCTCATTTGTATTAGTTGCAAATTAAAAACAGCCCTGGTGAATTCTGAACAGATATGCTGAAGAGGAGCAATGCAAATGTCACGTATCCTTTTCAGGGCACAGAGTAATCCCTGAACATGTAAGGCTCACAAGTAATTTGTTAAATATATCCTATTGGGTAATCTAATATTTTCAGGTAATTTGTACGAACACATATATTGTCAACAACACAATCCCCTTTCATTTGGGAAGTTTGTTGATTTCAAATTTTAATACTACATATTTTGCTCTTTTAGGTCCATTATTAAATAAAAGTGACAGATAAAAAAATAAAATTTCATTAGAAAAGGCATTTATCTTAAATAAATAAAACTAAGTAATTTTATAAATGTTTCCAATGACTTCGGTTATATAGAAGTTTTGCTTTCAATTCCATAAAAATAATGAAGACATTTGAAGGAGAAAATTCATATTTTGGGGAATTGTTTACAATGTAAGCCTTAGTTAGCTGTAACCTCCCAACATAGGGGTGGGATAGTTGTGTAGTTCGTAAGAGTTTATCTTTGCAAATTCCTCAGCCTATAGGAGCACCAATGTCATATTAGTCTCTTGGGTACTTTCAGTTAAGAGATCATTCATACTGGATTGCCACATAAGCCCTAGCTTCATTTTGAACTTTAGATTCCTTCTGGAATCTAAATTCCATACATTTTTATGTTTCTTTGTTTATTTACAGTCTCTGAGGCAGCTTGACATAATTAATTCCCTGAGAAATGTCCAAACTATAATGCTTAAGAAAAAACTATCACTGATTCCCCCTACACACACAGACACACACATGCACACAATAACTAGAGATCATATCCCAGACATACTTGGGGATTTGTTTTTAGCATATTTTTATGATATAATTAAGTAATTTTCTCTTACTTGCATCTATATGACATCAGAAAATTGTAAAGATGATAAGAGCTATGTTTAGATATTTTGAACATACAGTAAGATCATTTGGGGACTCAGTGTTTCTACACTAATAGATACTGATAATATTTACTGTAAGCAGCATAATTTATCTTGGCTAAGACCATAAATATGTAATAGAGTTACATGTAACACATGTAATATGCAGACCATTAAGAGTTAACCGCTCTAGGCCTGGTCTAAGTCAGTCTTACATTCACATATCTTAGCTTCCATTTTTCCAAAATCAATATCTGCAAATAATAAATGAGATCCCAGAGGGTTGAGTTAAGCTCCAACCACCACAGAGCAACTCTGCAATTGGTCATTGACTTAATAATGTAGGTGAGTGCCACACCATAGAACATCTTTAGCACACCATAATAGAAAATTAATAGCTTTCAAATCAGCACTTGGTTTACCCTCAGGATCGCATAATGGCTTGAGTTAGAACAATCACCCAACTCTAAGAAGTATAAATGCCATAAAACCTGAGAAAAATACAAAAGCTCCAACTATATACTTAATTTGTTCCATCGACACTGTATTCGACAGACAACAAAAGGCTTATGATAAACGTGTTGTGTTGAAACCAATGTGCTGATGAAGTTGCATTGCAGTGGTGCCCATGGAGTCCATATAAAGTTCATGCATCTCTCTAAAGGAATTTACATATCAGAATCAGGAACTTGCATATTGTGAACATTCTTTCTTAAATTAGTAATAAATAAAACATTGTACACATGCCCTCATGCCATCACAATACTTAAGGTAAAAGTTGTCCCATGAGAAGCAAAAGCATTATTTATTTCTTCTTTCGCGTGACCTTCTTTTAATTAGTAAAGTCTAGAATAATACCCTGATGGTAGATTCTCAAAACAAATTCAAGAAGGAGAGCCTAAAAAAAATTGAAGGAAAACTTCTTACGTATATATACATTAGTTTACAGAGCTGACTAACAAGAGTATGGAGGAATAATAAGAGTCAAGAAATCGGATGCCTACCATCCTATAGTCATGTCAGAAAACTTGAGCTGCACAACATGAATATCCTTCTGTCAGGAGACAATAGTATGTGATAGAATATTAATTATTCATTTGTCTATTTTTCAATGTTAGAGAAATCTATGGATATGGAGGACTCAAAAATAAGACTTGAAGGATTTTCATTTCTACAGTGAGCCTGTTAAAGACAGGCAGAGAGTAAATAAAGTATTTCTAAGCTTTAAAAAGTTATTCTGTCTCCTATTACTTGACATTTTAAAAACACATCAGTTCACATCTTTAAAAACAAAAAACTTCTTTTCACCTCAAAAGGAAACCCCATACTTATATCAGATTATTTAAAACAGATTTACCTTCTAATTCTGCTTGTGAAGTAAAATACACGGCTTACATGTATATTTCTAGGTGTTGGATATGATATCCAAATTATAATAACTATATCTCAATCCCTACAACTAGCAATTAACCTTAAGTAAAAAAAAATCAAAACCAAAGCCAAAACAAACAAGACAAAAGCACAATAACATATATTCTTGAGAAAGCATAGCCGCTACAGGATCGTAAAGACTTACCCACAGGCTGCCAACATCCAGTCATTTGCTAAAGCGAAAAGCACATGGCATTTTCCCCGCAGGCTAACTTGCCTTTTACTTTTCAGAGGAGTTTCATCACTTGATTTAGCACTATCTGCAAAGATTTGGGGTAGCCAAAAAAAAAAAAAAAATCTTCCTTCCTCGTTTTTTTCTTCTAGTTCTTTCTCTTAGTGGCTTGTGCCACGCACACAAAATGGCACCCTTCTTTCAATGTGGAAGCAGGCTTTATATACCAAGCATGTGTGTGTGTGAGTATGCCACAAAACCCCGGTTCCTTATCATGCGCTTGTTAGCTTGTCCAATCTATGGCAATCACTTCAGTCCCAGGGGTTGAAAGACACAAGACGCAGGGAAAAGGGAAGCAAAAGCTGAAGAAAGATCAATACTGCACTGTGAAACAAGAAGTGTAGGCTATTTACTTTTCATTGATCTGATGATGCAGGAGAAACACCTCAAACTGGCATTAAATTGAAGGAATACATCTTCTGTGTTTCTTCACCTCAAGGTCAGGAAGGCGCGACAAAGAAATTAGAACAAACAGAAACTAATCACAAGGGTACAATAAAACTATTAATCTACATTACAAACCCACATAGTAACATAATTAAATTTTGGGTTGCATGAGATTCACAATAAAACAGATACTATCAGGTTTTTCCTTTTGTTTTAATTATTTTAATTTGTACCTGGAACCACTACCAAAACAATGGTATATTAGGGTGAATTGGATCAACATTTAATGCCTGGCGAGAGGCCCAGCATTAGTTTGCAATAATCCTAAGGCAAAATACATGCCCAGAAAATAATTAGATATAGACTCTATTCCAGCCCCAGGGAAAGGTACTGAACTTTGATTACTAGATTTTAAAGTAAAGATGCCCCCTGCCCCCCCAGATATCACATTTTTAAAAATGATTATTCTAAAATTCTGCACCATTCTGCCATCAGGTTAGAAAACGCTAATAAATTTACATTAAAAATATTTAAATATAGGTGAACAAGCAATAAACTAGTATTTGAAACTCTTGTAGTTTACATGAGTAGACATGAGAGATTAAATATTCCTATTCGACACCCACATTACGTAAAGAAAATGTTTAACTTTTATTAATTTGTCTGTTCAATCATTCAGTCACTCATATGAGTTTCTATGAGTGTCACCATTTGTATACATATATACACAGATATATTTTTACTATGGTTTTCAAGAATAGCCTTAGTTTATCTGGGTCAAAATTTCAGAATTGGAGAAACCAAGGCCTGGAATTAAATGTTAAGTTTTACCTTTTGTATATCTACTATAGGTTTTTTTGCTTTGTGTTTATCTTGAGCCTTGCATAGAACATTTTACAGTTATAATAGTCTATTTTAAGCTGATATTAAATAATATAAGAACTCTCCCCTTTTACTCCCTCTCCCACATGTAGTATTTTAGTGTTATACTTTCCTTTATATTGTATATACATTAATAAATTATTGTAGCTATGGTTATTTTTAATGTTATTTTCTTTAACCTTGTATTAAAGTGATTAACATACCATTATCACAGTATTAGAGTATTTTAAATCTAACTATATATCGATTGTGGTTGTTTTTAACCAGTGTGTTTTATAGTTTTGTATGTTTCCATGTAACTAACTAGATTTCTTTCATATTAAAAACTTCCCTTAACTATTTCTTAGAAATCATGTTTAATGGTAATGAACTCTTTCAGCTTTTAATTGTCCAGGAAAATCTTAACTCTCCTTCATTGCTGAAGACAGCTTTGTTGGCATTTTTCCTTTTGCACTTAAAATACTTGATCCCATTCTTTCCTGGCCTGCATGGTTTCTGTTGAGAAATTGGCTGATAGTCTTATAGGATTCCATGAGTTTTTATATATTTTTCCTTTAGATGCTTTCAAAATCTTCTCTTCATTTTCAATTTTTGACAGTTTTATTATAATGTTTTTCAGTGAAGTCCTCTTTTGGTTGAGTATATATGGGTCCTATGAGTTTCATGTATCTGAATGTCTATCCCCTCAGATGTTGAAAAGCTTTTATTGTGGCAAATATTTCACATTTACATATATGAAACAATCAGTTTGTGCAATTTAAGCAAATACTTTTTTTTTTTTGTTTTTTGGTTTTTGTCAACAAGTGGTCCGGTGAATGAAATTCATTCATGAAGGGGAAGGGGGTTACCTCAGCCCAGCTTGTACCCTCTCCAATTTGGGCCCACCTGTAGATATCCAACTGCTGGTTTAGGCCTTATCCCTATTGACATCCCTCTAGCAATCTGGAACTGCTGGCTCCTAACCACTCACCTGTCTGCCTTCCTGATTGCCCCTAATCTCTCTGCCTTCCTTCCTGATCCTCCCCAACTGCTTCTGCCTGCCTGCCTGCCTGCCCCTAACTTCCCTCCCCTGCCAGCCTGATTTCACCTCCAACTTTTCTCCCCTGCCAGCCCCTCACCCCCACCCCCAAAGGCCTTCCCCTGCCAGTCTAATCTCACCCTAACTACCCTCCCCTGCCAGCCAGGTTGCCCCCAACTGACCTTTACAGGCCTGATCTCGCCCTCAACAGCCCTCCTCTACTGGCCAATTTGGTTCTAATTGGTAGGCTTCTATGCCAGTCAGCATCAAAACTCCACCTCCTAGGCAGCCATTGGCTCCTCACTCTTCACATAGATTTGGTTGATTGGTCAGTTTCTATGCCAGTCAGCATCTCTGGGCCTATCAATGGGACCATATTAGAAAAGTGGCCTGATCAGCAGCCCAGGTGGAGGCCAGGAAAGAAATGGAAGTGTGGCTGTTGGCCCAGCCCAGAGAGAAAGAGAGAGGCAAGTACTGACCAATAGCTGCCACACAGGCTATGGATCAGACCCTGCTTCTCTCTTCAGGCCACTCTCTGGGCCGGATTCATAGCCCTCTTTTGCAGTCAGTACTGGGTCACCAAGCCCATGGTTGCAGCAGTCAGTGCTGACTGCAGGAATGACTTCCAATTTGTTGAGCCTCCAGAAACAGGTTTTTACATATTAGGATACTTTAATAAAGTTGGTAAATAAAATTTTAAAAATTATTTCAGGTGGTAAAAATAAAGTTACCAAGCCCATCCTGAATCATCTGATATATTTATTCTCTGTATTCTGAATTCCATGTTTTAATATTTAATCACAATTATGACTCATGAACCTCTCTAAAAAATCTTTAACTTGCTAAATGAAGATCCATTTCATTTTAGAATAAATAAATGACAAGAATCCAGGGTCAGCCATGCTAACTATAAAATGTTATCAAGACGGAGGCAAAGTTCTTGCCTACTATAACAGCCTTGCACCATTCTCAAAATTTGTCACAAAATGTTTTTTAAAGGTCAAAATTTTTCACTACAATGATTACTGCTTTTGCTTTGATCCATAACAAAGGTAGTACATTTCTTAAAATTGATTTTAAGTGAAACTATAGTGAAGTTGCACCTCAACTTTCCTTTTTCTAAAATGACACTATAATTATTCTGTAAAGTACTGAAATAGATAGTATTTTTTTTTTCTATTTGTACACCTTAACTCTAAGGCTTACATTTTACTTCAAAAATTTTAATGACAACTTTTATTAATCTCCCAATGTAACCATTTCTAGAGATTCTAGCCATTTATCTGTATTTTAAGCATAAGTTAGATATATATTTTTTAATTTGAAATAATTTTCCTCAAAAAATGGATAAGTCTAGAAAGAAATAATTATAGTTACACATTTATAAAATCTATAAATATGTAAAAATAATGTCTTATTTGCTATGAGTATCTAAAGCATTCCTTTCATACTCAGAAACATCTTTGGCATGAGATTTCAATGTTCCTATAAAATCTTGATTTTGTACCTATTATGAGAAAACTCAAGAACCTTTGCATTTATTGCTTTCCCTTACCCACAGTGCTCATATTCCATAAACTTTTTTTTTTAAGTTAGATATTCTTTAAACTGCCTATCATTTCAACTTTCTTTTAAATGTCCTTGGTTTGTCAAAATTTATAATAATTGCACAAAATTGAAGATAAACTTTAATGAAATTTTTTATTAAAGACATGGGAATTACTTGATTCTGAATCTCAGATCTCCTGGAAACGAATTATGAATTGAGCTTTTACAAAAACAAACATTTTTATATTTAAATATTTTTATACAACTTGATTTTCAATTGAATGTCTTCATGAATTACTATTAACCCTATTTGGCAGAGCTCCTGAAAGCTTCTCTGCTATGCCAGTCTGCTAAGGGCATGCTTGTCCAGGAAGCAACCTTTTGGTAAGACATGTCATTGATGCAGCCAGAGTAGCAAGCATGGTATTGTCAGACACAGCCCAGGCCACATTCATCCTCTGAAAGTAAGGCTAACCACATCTGACCAAAAGGGCAAAGTGGCAGTACCCTGTTGTAATGATTTCTTAGGTGACATGTCATGAGAAGTTGGTAGTTTCAGCACACACAGGCCTACATCATCATTCCCATCTTTATTTCTGAAACATTATCCCTAAAAATTTGAAAAATTCTAAAGAATCAGCATAACTTTTCTAATCTCATTTTTCCTATAAAACATTTTATAAGCAGAAGCATTTTATTTTAAAAAATATTATACTTCTAATTTTAAAAGGATCTAAGAATCACTCATATTAAATGAATCAAAAGATAAGTATGTTTATTACTTTAAATCACCATGTTTTTAAGGTATATTTATTATTCTCAACCTCCACATGCTTTTTAAGGTTTCTGGATTAATGATAACCTGTTTTAAGCATATTAAGATATTAAAACATCTATCTACATATGTAAAACCCTAATATGCAAATAGACTGAACAATGGAACAAAGGACAGCTAAACAGCTGGTCGCTATGACATGCACTGAACACCAGGGGGTGCATGTAGAACATGGTGAGCATTGGCAGCAGGCAACTGAATGCAGAACATGGAGGATGTAGGGCATGGCAGGATGGTGGAGCAGATGAGTGGGGGCGCTAGACCAAGGCGGAGTGCCAGTCACTGTCATTGGGGTGAGCCTATGGTGGTTACTGGAAATTGTTTGCTCTGGTGCGCCATAGTCCTGCCCAGCCATCACAGCTCTTGCTGGCACCAGCCTTGATCACACCCACTGCCAGAGCTAGAGCCACTGCTCGCACCGCTGCTGTCGCCTGACACCAGCCCCCATCCCTCAGCGTCATTAGCAGGTACAAGCAGCAGCTGCCTGCCCTGATTGCCCCTGAAGGCTTCTCTTCCTCTCCCTGCTCCTGATAGTTAATCAGGACAGCAGTCCTGCTTGCAACCACTGATGGCACTTGCCTGCTGCTGGTGCTGGCCCCAATCACTCCATGCCATCAGCAGGTGAGAGCAGGGCTGGCGCCATCAGAGTGTGGGAGTGGCAGCTACCAGAGCTGGGTTGCCTGCAGACAGGGTACAGGGCTGCGGTGGTAGGAGCTGGGCGGGGAAGTGGAGGATCATCCAAGATGGGCCCCTGTGCCCACCACAACCTAGCAGCCCACAGTTCCATAAATTTGTGCATTGGACCTCTTAGTAAATATATTTATATTAACAAAATTACCAGAGAATATGAAATAAAATTAATTATAAATTAGTATTTTGGTCTAAGACTAAGATCATTTCTATATTACATTTTCTAGCATTACAGACCAAGTTACCAATTCTTGGTCATATTCAATCATCTAACTGAAGTACTATTTATAACAATTAAGTTCACCTCCATTGTTGGACCTTTATACAGTAAGGTTATTACAGGTCACTCTACTGATGATCAGATCCTTTAAACAATAAGGCATCAAGAGGATTCTTAGAGAAAAGACAATTAGGAAGTAACTTCACTAAATTTAACATTTCACAGAGTAGTATAAATCCCCTGGGTGTCATTCTTGACCTCATTTAGAACACTAACAAACAATACCCTTTAATGGAAAATGTCTGCATGCATTTCTACTTTTTATTCCTAACCTACTCCCTAAGATCCCTAAATCTAATCTATATGTACCCTCAATTATGTCATACTGCTGTCAAAAAAAATGTTTATTAAGTACTTACAATCACATAATGTAATTCTAATTTTTTATTTAAAGAAACTAAGGAGACATTTTATGGTCTTAAATGTGTGATGATATTATGATACAAAGAAGCCATGTTTGTAAAAAGGGGAAAAGGCAAAACTCTGGATAACTACAGAAATATTAAATGTTATATAATCATTCATTTGTTATTATATACAGTAATTTTCAAAGTTTTTCATATCTCTTAATTAATCCTATGCATGTCAGCTTTTCCTAGTCTAGCAAGTAGATTGTTAAACTAGAAGAAACAGCCCTAATAACTCATCATTGGATTGCTGCTCAAAGTTTCAGGAAATTGCTCATTATCTTTCATTTCCTACAATCTCTGTGTAAAGACTAAAGATGCACTTTTTGTAATTTAGCATTTCCATGATATTTTTTATTTAACCATTGACATGTATCTTTTTGAGGTATTCATCATGACATTCCTGTCAAGCCTGCCTTTTCCATTTTTGATAGGGTGAATAATAGGTGATCCAGGTTGATTAGAAATGAACCTTGAGATTCATTTTATTAAAAATTTGCTTCTTTTCATACAAATGCCTGCAATCTAATTTTTTTTTTTTTTTGCCATTAAGTAGTCACATGAAAGAAAGATATTACGTCTTTAGAATTTTGAATTGAATACATATTAAGGTGTGTCGCATATAAGATCTTAAAAGCCAGGTGTTGTTTTTCAAAAATGAATACATATTGAAAATTATAAAATTATTCACTCTTATACAATACTTCCTTTGCAATTAGGAAATAGATTTTGTCTTTGAAGTTAAAAGTCTTAATTTTCACTGTTCTGATATAAAAAAAATTGGGCATTTATAAGTTTTGAAACTTTTCATTACATGAGTTCAGAATATTATCATTATTTATAATTCTTTAATATTTCTGAACAAGACCCTAGATGGCTTTTTAATAAATATAATTTTCTTTTTGTTAACAGAATTTTTCAAAGAGAATAATCAATTTCTCCTCCCACAAGCTTTTGCCCGATCCTTTCATTGAAACTCCTTGATTCTACTAGAAGTGAGAGCTCTGGGATGTCTTCCTTAGGACCTAAGTGGAGGCAGGAACCAAGTTGCTGTGGGCTAAATGTCAACTCCAGAAGAAATGTCTTCATCCTGATGTGAATGAAACTGTGGAACTCTACTCTTACTCCCAGAGAACAGGGACTAATCTGGCGTTAGATGCTGCAGTGGTTAATTGTATGAGACAGGAAAATAAAATATATATTAGTAACTGTTCTTGCTTCTGAGAGAGAAGAGCAACAATAAGGAGGTAATAAAACAATGGTAAGGAGATAAATCACAGAAAAGAGGGTAGATAAAAATTATTAAAATAGTATTTTTTTATAGAGACGACTATTATAAATATTGAGGTTTATACTATTATATTGTCCCCAAATGCTCAATTCTGTCATTTATATAGGAGAGAGAGAGAGAGAGAGAGATTTTATGTTTATGTTTGTGAACTAAGAAAAGATATTCCACATATGTTCAACAAACTACAGATGAATGATAGCAAAATGAAACAAAAAAAAATAATTTACAGCAATTCTATTGCAGCAGAGTTTGAAGCCATTAACTACAGGGCTTCAAGTCTATCTCATACAGATCTTAATAGGCTGTCTGATAGCAATTAATAGCTGGAATAAAGAAATGATATAAATATGTATATTCAATAGTCACACATTTAGATTTCGATGTTATGCCTGTGAAGAGAATATACTCACAGTGATACCTCTGCCTCTGCTTTCTAAAGAGGATGCTGATTTCACTTTCTGAGTATAAGAGGCAGAAATCTGCAAAGGCAGGACATCAGAGTGTGGTGTAACCCACTCACATCTGAATGTTCTCTCCTGAGTATAAGAGGATTACAGTTGCTTGTCCTTTTTCAGGCAACCAGGGTGGATATATTAGTAAGCAATCAGTTCTGGCCATTGGGCTGTAAGAGGAAGAGCTGTGTGCTTCATCTAGGGGAAAAGCATTCATTGCTATTTGAGAACCTTCAGCTCTCCCTTTCCTTCTCATGACAAACTTTGATGCTACATATTCAAGATCATAGAAAGAAAACGGTGGGGACTGTGGCCATCCCAGATTCCTTAGTTTTGCATGTAATAATTCACCCCAGCCTACGGTGAACTCTACAGAAATATCAATTAAATTTTTGTTGTCTTAAGTTGCTGAGCTTTTAAGTTGGATTTTTTGTTTTGTTTTCTGTGAATCCTCACCCGAGAACATATTTTCCATTGTTTTTAGAGAGAGTGAAGGGAGGTAGGGAAATGGGGTAGAGAAAAAAAAAAATCAATGTGAAAAAAACACATTGTCACATTGATTGGTTGCCTACCGCACAAGCCCAACTGGGGCCTAGGATCAAACCTGCAGTTCAGGTACATACCCTTGACTGGGCATAGAAACCCTGACCCTCAGTGTGCAGGCCAATGTTATAACCACTGAGCATGCTGACCATAGCAAGATGGATTTTTAAGAACATATTTCAGCTTGTCCTATTACAGAAATTAATCTCAGAAGTAAGAAGCTTCTGAAACAAATAATTTAAATATAGGGCTTTGCTTTACTGAAAGATACTGTAATTTGGTACTGCTTATAGTACCAAAGCATAATTTTAAAGTTATCAGATCATAAAGTTAATGAATTTGTAATCCTAGAACAAGATTGGAAAATTCTGTGTTACTCATGAGTTAATTGCTATTATCTATTTTGACAGAATACTATTAAAAATGGGTAAGCTCTGACAAAAAATGGCTAATTTGCAGATTAAAATGAAAAAAAAATGAAGACATTCATGAAATTTAGAATTTGCAATATGGGGAATACAACTTCTCTGAGATCACCAATACTAGAAGATAAAATCAAATAAGTATTTTAAGTGACAGAGGTAATTAAAATTCAGCTGTCAAACAGAAAACTAAAGATGTTTCTTTTATACAATCCATTAAATTAAAAAAAAATAATTAAAAAAAAATTAAGGAGACACAGGGCAAAGATCATATGGTAGATGTGGTAAATAGTCATTCTCTTAATAGGATACAATAACTCAAAGAAAATATCCATTTTAGATCTGATGTTCATTAAATAAGAAACCTACTAAGTTTCCAAGAAAATAAATTGCCACAGAAACCTTGAGACAAGTCTAAAACTGCCTAGGTTTAAATCACATCTTGGTTTCCAAAACTTCTAAAGGTAGACACAGTCAAAAAGCTGCTCTGGCCCGGCCAAAGTTGCTCAGTGATTGAGCATAGACCCATGAAGCAGGAGATCACGGTTGGATTCCTTGTTAGGACACATGCCCAGGTTGTGGGCTAGATCCCCAGTGAGGTGTGTGCAGGAGGCAGCCGATCAAAGATACTCTCTCATTATTGATGTTCCTATCTCTCTTGTTTTCCTTTCTTCTCGGAAATCAATAAAAATGCACATATTTTTAAAAGCTTCTCTGCCCCCAAAAGGATATGTTCTTGATCTCTCAATTGAAGCTGTGACTAAGAAAAACAATGGAAAAGAAAAATCTTAGGAGGAGGAGCCAACACCTGTAGAAAAAAATGAACAAGAGAGTTCCTCAAAGAGAGCAAAAAGGAATTGTACGCCTTCAAATCAAGCAAGAAATGTTAACAGTTTCATATGGACAGGATAAGACAAAAAGATGTTACAACAGGGAAACATCTATTTCAACACTGACGTTAACTTTTTGACTATGACGAAGTGTTCACTAATTCTAGAAAATTTCCACCTAAGAACATATAGAGATAAAAGTAAAGAGCTAAATATTTGAATGTGAAGTTTGTATAATGTAAATAAAAGTTAATTTTTTTTGAAAGTTTAAATAACAATTGGTTGAAATTTTTTTCAAAGGCCAATTCAAAATTGAAGTGAAAAAAAGTTAAAGCTACTAGTTTTGTGAACTGACAAATATTCTGCCCAGTTTTGTCTCATTAAAATCCCAAGGATGACTGAGTGAAATGACATAGGGGTTATTTGGCTACAATAAGGGAGACCAAGAGAATGGAGGTAAAGTTATCTGGATAATTGGTAATGAATATCAGAGGTTTTGAGAAAAGATGAGCTCTTTGGGGAGGTAACCAGAGAGGGTATAGAGACTTGAGGGAGTATAGGAGAAGGGGAGAAACAACGGAGAAAAGAAGTAACCAGGTAAATCTAATTCTTGGTATAAAAACAAAGAGAAAGAAAACCGTAAGGAATAAAAATAGAACAGAACTAGGCAATGAAGAGTTTGAGTTAGTCAGTAGAGTTAAAAACAACAACAACTCTGGACCCCGTGGCTGGATCCCGTGGCTTCAGTAAGTAGCAATTGGCTTGAGCCCATGCTGGATTTCTTACGGTTTCTAAACTATAGGTAGTAAGAATTTTTAATAGTAAATGCATATAAGCCTAACCAATGGACACAGACAGTAGGGGGGTGAGGGCATGAGTGTGTGGCGGGGTGATCAATGAGGGATCAGGACACATATCTAATACCTTAATCAATAAAGAAAAAATAAAAATTAGTAAATTATACAGTTCATTTTCAATCTAAGAAAAAATACTCGAGTTTCAAATTTTAAAAAGGAAGAGAGAAGAGAGGCATGTTGTGATATGACTTCAAAATTTATGGGGGAAGATTAAATAAAAAATGAAGGTTCTGATTTGAAACAGTCATTTTTTAAGAGTAGTCTTAGAATTAAAGTTAAGATTATGGGATATAGGAAAAGAGATTTTTTAATTTGTTTTATCTTCTCATACTCTTTGCTCAAATATAGAAGCCACATTCTTATTCCAAACTCACATAAACTGCACATTTTCTCATTTGGCATTCTAGCTTCCCACTCTGTTCTTCAATCTAGCATCAACTTTGACTAAGCTCTTATAAAGCTTCTATATCCTCCACCAAGTCCTACCGAAATTTGCATTTACTAGCTTTGATATGCAAAAATACTCTAAAAAGGAATAAAAATGATTTAATATGATGCCATTTACATGAAACAGAAGCCAAATCTTTGTTTATCTGTAACAAATTTTAATTTGTTCCAATGTGTTCAATTGGCAAAATCACAGGTTTTCCATAACAAAATAGTAATTATTACATGCACCATAATTCTCTATGTTTTTCCTATGTTTTCTCTTAAGCTTAAAAACAAACTAATTTGTCTTTCTCTCAAGGGTCTATATAGCTCAGCATCTGGCAAATTGTGGTCACTTGATAAATCTTTGTTATTTTTTAAGCAATAAAACCCTAAATTCACAGATATAATCTTTGCCATATAACTTCGGAATAGTTTCAGACCAAAGACATTTGGCAGATATTTATTAATAGATTGTTTTGATATTAAAATCTTCATAAGCTAAAGAGCTACTTACAAACCTGGGTTTAGTTTATTACTTTCTATATTCAATATTATATTTAAGGGTCTCTAAACCAATATGTTACTTCTAGTTATATATTTTCTTTTAAGGAAATAGAGATAAACAATTAAATTTAAAATCAAAGCACAAGATTAATGTTTTAACAGGGAGTACACTGGTAAAACAAACTAGTTATAATGACCATCCCATTTAAATAGTGTTTCTTAGTGCCTTGAGTTAGCGTTAACTGCTAATTTGAATACATTTATGAAAGAGAGATTTGCATGTTCATTTTTAATAAATAAGTTAATAAGAAATGAATTAGACTGGATATTTATGGAAACTTTCCATTTTCAAAATGTACCTAATTCTAAAGATGAATATATATCAACTAATAAAAATTTTATTGCTTGACTATGAGATGCAATTAAGAAAACAGAAACCAAATTTGCCCCATTTTTACTCCATCTTAGTAATTGGGCATCCATAAAACAGAGAGGGCTGGGACAATACCTTTCCATTGAAATTTATCATGAAGATGAGATGAATGAAGACAATGATAAACAATTCTAATTCAATGGCCGATTCTTAAAAATCAGCCATTGAATTAGAAGGTCTGTAGGAGGGGGAAAAAATTGTATAGAAAAATAAAGATCAAAGCTTTAAGAGAATTTTAAGGCAGGCTTAGGTAATACCAAAGGTGACAGATATGGATAGTTTCCCACATAATATACATCCTCATATGCCTTAATCACAAAACCACAATTGTTTTCAGAGAAACTATATACTCAATACAAGCTTCTGCAAATTGACTCTAGAAGAACCATGTGATATATTGTTGGATTCCGTAACAAAGAAATGTCCCCTTCCTGTCTCCTTTTTCCATCTAAATTCTACTTGTCTTATGAATAGAATGCTTAGATATGAAACAGCCATCTGATGCCTATTCCACCAAAGGCCCCAGCTGACACAAAGTATGAACCAGCAGATGTGGGAGCAAACAGACATTCAGATGAATTTAACACAGACTAGGAGTCTTCCAGCTGAGGCCTCAGCCATTGAAAAGCAGAACTAAGCTATTCCTTCTCTACCCTGTCTAATTTCCTGACTCCCAGAAGTCATGATTAGAATGCATGGATGATTTGCACTATTGCACTAGGGATAATTTCTCATATAGCCACATAACTGGAAAATAAGTTACTGAATATACAAATTAGATAAATAGAAGTAATATGGGTTCTAAAGAAATAAAACAAATATTTAATATGTCTTGAAAACTTATTCACAAGAAAGTTCTCATCCAGGTTGAATAACACTTGAAAGCTTTGTCTTAATGTACTAGAAACATTGCTGCAGGTTCACTTAAATTTTCTTGAAGCTAGATGGTGTTATCAGGATTTAAAACCTACAATTTCGAAGTGGACAGACTAAATGAATTAAAAAGTGTTTTCAGTTAGGGATCATTTATTTGAACACTATATTTGGTACAAAGTAGAAAATATGGAAGACTATATTGAAAAATAAAATCTATCAAATAAGTTCATAAAATTCTTTTGGTATTTTGATGGGGGGAAAAACATGGAATTATTTTTGTCACACAGTAAATTTGAGAATAAATCTCCATATGAGATTTGTCTTATCATGATGGTAGAGGAAGACAGATTAAAAAAAAAAAATAGCATTTCCAAAGCTTTGCAGGACGTACTATTTCTACCTGAAGGTCACCACAAATTAAGAAACCTGAGATATGAAAGGTCATTCCTTTATGTGCCTCCTCCCTATGGAGATCACTTGCTATCATTTTGTGCCTCCTTTTTCTATGAGAACCCTTTCCTACTATCAAAGTTCATCTAACAAAGATGTTTCTGTATCACCTCTATTATATAATCAATCAAAAGTTCACTGGAATTAAACTTGAAAATTTTTCCATGAAAAGAAAGGGGGGGAAAAGCACACCCTAACCTGTTAACCAGGGAATTCCCTTTTTAATTACGCAACATATAAGGGGCGCATACTCTTTCACCAGGACGTGTCAGTACGTCATGCCCGGAGTATGTAATTTCATATTATTATTATTATTTTTTATTTATACTTAAAATAAATGAAAAGACTATGAAATATATATATTTTATTTATTTATATATAAAGCAGAAAGGGAAATACAAAATTACAAATAAATAGAAAAGAATAGCAACAAAAAATGGAAACATCAAATTAAAAATTATAAAGTTTACAATTATAAAGATTACAAAAAATATATTTTTTATTTCAATACACAATAAAAAATATATAAAAGTTAACAATTATAGAACAATAAACAAAAGCACACAAATAAAATAGAAATATTGAGTTTAAAAAATTGAAATATAGATGTAAAAATTCAAAACTCAACTTCCGTGTGATATATTTTAAAACAATTATTGATACATAGTACTACCTTACAATCCGGACACCAGTAGGTAGATTCTTTCCAAATACCTTTTTTGTAGCAAACTCGGCATTTCCTGGATGTAGTTTTTCCTATATCGCTTTTCATTTGTTCTGGAAAATGCCTTTCAACTACGCGTGATGGTTTAGATCAGAGGTTCCCAAACTTGTTTGTGCCATAGACCCCTTGCCATGTTTTTCAGTTTTGGGTAGACCCCCTACTTAACTGATATTGATTTTTTTTTAATAAATTTCTAACTGTAGTGAAGTTTAGTGTTAAAATTTAATAAAAAATAATGTACCTACTTTTCTCCGGCATTCTCAAACAAAATAACACTGATTCACTATAATTTGTATGATAAACTACCAGTTTATATTTTTTTAAATATTTTCTCAGCACTTTCCTATTCAAGATTCAGGAAATGAGTGAACGTATTTTTCTCACATTCATATTTATAGAGTGATGAATTGAACAAGTCGGTGCAAGTTCGCGAAGCTTTGAGACAAAAATTGGCAAGAATGTTTACTGCGCGTATGCTTGTAACAAGATGATACTGGTATATCATTATGTGCAGGTTTTTATCCTACAACTTACACAATTTTATAAACATATATAATAAATTTTTTACTTCATAGGTACTTTTATAAATAATTTATATGTTTTTATAAGATAATATGATGTAAGTAAATAGGTACTATCAGTGTATGTTGAGATCCACTATCGTGGACCCCCATTTTCATTTCATGGACCCCCAAATTTTTTTTTCGCTGACGTAGACCCCTTGCAGGTTGTCATAGACCCCTGGGGGTCGATATAGACCACTTTGGGAATCACTGGTTTAGATGTAGAGCTGCTTGTTGATGTCTTTGGGTGGGTTTTCACTATGTTGTTATCTACCAATTTCTCTACACACTCTATCAAAAAGTGTTATCAATCCAAATGACCTTTATCTTTTTTGTATATAATATATGCATTGAAGCAGCACATATCAATTAATCGTAGAAAAAATTTTCTTATAAATTTTTTTTACCCAATCACAGGCAGCAGTGTAGGCCACCATAACTCCATCTCCCAAATCTACGCCACCCATATTCTTGTTATAATCCAGGACAACATTCGGTTTTTCTTGCCTTCTTCCTCTCTTTTCAATCATTGTCTTTTTGTCATTATGAATAGAACTGAGCATCAATACGTCTTTTATATCCTTCCATTTTAAAACCATAAGTTTGTCTTTTAATCTTAGTACATGTTCATTTTTCTGTAATTATTTTGTTTTTATTTCACTGGGGATTCCGACTCTGTTTATCCTCATTGTTCCAACAATGTCTGTATTGTTTTGACACAAGAGTTCAGCCAAATGAATTGAAGTATAGAAATTATCTAAGTAAATCCTATACCCTTTATTCAGTAAGTCATGTGTTAACTCCAAAACAATTCTTGTTGAACACGTCCACCACTCTCACTAGTGAAATTATACTGATTCCTTCCATGTCTTAAATTCATGTGGAGACATGTATGGATGACTAATACCTTTGTTGTTCAGAAATATACGTCCTGCCCCTTTCAGGGCGCAACATATATTTCAAGGACGTATTCATATGTCCTACCCGTACCCGATATTGTTTACGTTTGACGTATTTATACGTCCTGCTCGGTCAACAGGCTAAAGAAGGAAAAACGTGAACCTTTGTATAATCTTTGCAAATCTTACTTTTAACTACTGGATTACTTGATTTAATGTTTCATTAGTTACAGATATCTAAACACAATAACAAAGACAACATGGTTTGGATAAAAGATTAAGGATAAATAAAAGCATGCTACTTTTAAAGAACATTTTTAATGATATTAGTGCACAACAAAATTAAAACCAGAAAAAAGTCAAAATTGTATATCTAATTTAAAAATCAAATATGGTTGGAACTACTAGTATTTACCACTAAGGACCATTTTTAAAAATAAAAAGGGGGACAAATATTATTTTCACATTGTACTTATGTAATACTAACATATTAATTTAACTTTACAAAATAGTTTAACTTAAATGTTTTCTATTTAATCATGCTTTTATCTCATGAATAATAAATATAAATAAAGATTATAAGTTTAAGACCAAAGAGTATGTTTCTATTGTTCCTTAGCTATTACAGTTGAAAAATGAAAGAAAAGACTAACCTTCTGATGATAGGTAAGCTCCTGTGTTCTATACTTCTTACAAAGGAACATTTACAGGGGTGTCTCAAAATAAATATCTCATTATTGATGTGGAGCCATATTTAAATGGTAAGACACTGAACCAGAACACAAGCACATTGCATTTGGTAAAGCAGTGTCATAATTCTAACCTTCAAACACAAGTTAAAATTTCATGAGAGTTCAAAACACAAATATATAGTTATCTTTGCAGTAGTTTCAGCTGCAGATGAAAAAAGGTGACAAGAGCTCAGTAACTTTGACTTCTGTAACTCTCAATTTCATTAATTTGATTGATTCTGATACAAGTCAGAACTGCTGAAAATTTCTTGAAAATATATCACTATGTAGGAGAAATGTTGAAATGTAAACCAATGCACAAAATATTAATGATAGCAGAACAAAATTTATTTTTTTTCCAGAAAAGCAATATGAAAAGTCAGAGTAATAAAAGAACACAGATAAAAATAACTACAGTAAGTTAAACTAAATATTATTACTTTCTGTCCCCCAAATATAATTCTAAATAAGTAAATAATATTTTTGAAATCTTATGCAGAAATAAAAATTCCATAATCCTTCATCAACCAGGATTTAGGATAATTGAACAGCAAGATTAGTATTGGCAACTTAATGAAATTGAGAGAGATAATTTCTTTTCATTCACTCTAAGATGATTCTGACAAATAAGCCAATACTATTTAATCTGTACATAAAACAATGGCTGCAATAAAAACTAATGAAGTATTGGCTAATTCCAGTTGTATTTAAATCTTATTTCAATTCTAGCATTCTCTTATTGATCACTGTACTTGATATGTGTTGATCAGCATGAGGGCCTACAGAATAGGAGCAACTTGAAAAGTTTGCATCATGTGCTCTTAATCTGAGGTTTACTAGTATCTGAGGAATAAAAGTGAAAATTGTACATTGTGGATAATTAGATAGATGGAGATACTCCAGGATTTTTGGTTGAGAGGGCTTAGGATTCCAATTGAAATGGCTAACACAAAAGGGTTTAGAAGTTTTGTTCAGGTGGAGAATAAAATTATTCACAATTCTGGAAAGAAAATATCTGGAACACTCAATGGGGAAAGTACAATTTAGGAAATAGATTTATTTTTTTAACATCTTTATTGTTGAACATATTAAGCATGCCCCCTTTGTTTGTTTTCCCCCCCTGTTAACCTCTTTACCCCACACCTGCCCCTACCAGGCCTTCACTACACTATCCTCTGTGTCCATATATGCATACATGCATATAAATTCCCCATTTAATATCTCCACACCCATCCAACACTGCCACCTTCAGAATAGATTTCTTTTTAAAATTATAGTTGATATACAATATTACCGTATTTTTCGGACCATAAGACGCACTTTTTCCCCCCCAGAAGTGGAGGGAAAAAGTCCCTGCGTCTTATGGTCCAAATATAGCCTACACATATACTGTAAAAAAAAAGTTTTTTTACTTGCCCGGCTCTTTGTGGTCTCTGTGTGCTTGCCCGGCTCTAAAATGGTTCAAAATGCTGCTGTTTACTTTACAGGGTTGATTACATGTGTTTATGACTGTGATGTTGGGTTTTAATGCACATAAAATATTTTAGGACACTATTTGTTTCAGAATCTTTTTTTCTTCATTTCCCTTCTCTAAAAACTGGTGCGTCTTATGGTCCGGTGCGTCTTATGGTCCGAAAAATACGGTATGTTAGTTTCAGGTACTGTATTTTCCAGCTTATAAGACGACCCCCTAATTTTACAGTTAAAACATAGGTTTAAGGTGCCTCGTTAGCGCAGTAGGTAGCGCGTCAGTCTCATAAAACATAGGTTTAGGCCTATATTCACTGTATAAGACTACTCCCCACTTCCGAGGCAGCACCAGTTCTTTTTTTAATAGACTGCCTCTCTGACTCTGGCCAATCCAAGCAGGCTTTTTATGCATGCCGATTATAGATGTTCTGTACCCGAAGCTACACTGTGTTCTAGTAAAAAGCCTGCTCAGATTGGCCAGAGTCAGAGAGGCAGTCTATTAAAAAAAGAACTGGTGTTGCCTCGGAAGTGGGGGGTAGTCCTATACAGCGAATATAGGCCTAAACCTATGTTTTAACTGTAAAATTAGGGGGTTGTCTTATACGCCGGAAAATATGGTATACAACATAATTAGACATCTATAATGATCATTCCAATAAGTTTAGTACCTGACACCAAAGTTATTATAATATTATTGACTATATTCCCTATGCTGTACTTTATATTCTCATGACTGTTATTATAACTGGCAATTTGTACTTCCTAATCTCTTTAACCATAGAAAATGTATTTCTTAATTAAATTCATTTATGAGGAAAGAAAATATAAAGTTTTTCATTTATATATATAATCAATGTTTTATTTAATTGAGTTCATTCATTATTTTATTTAAAAACTAGTGGCCTGCTGTATGAACTTGTGCACGGGGTGGGGAGTGTCCCTCACCCTGGCCTGCATCCTCTCCATCTGGGACCCCTCGGAGGATGTCCGTCTGCCGGTTTAGGCCTGATCCCTGTGAGTTCGGGCCTAAACCGGCAGTGGGACATCTCTCACAATCTGGGACTGCTGGTTCCTAACCACTCACCTGCCTGCCTGCCTGATCTTTCCTAACCACTTTGTATGCTGGCCTGATCTCCCCCAACTGCCCCCTCTACTGGCCTGCTTGGTCCCAACTCTCCCCCCTCCTCCCCACCACTGGCCTGCTCTCCCCTAATTGCCTGTCTTGACCCTGCCACCGTGGCTTTGTCCAAAAGGACATACAGAAGGTCTCCTGGAAGGTCTCCCAGTCTAATTAGCATATTACCCTTTTATTAGTATAGATGCAGTTTTGAGACTTCTGAATTCTAGTACTTTATGGAAGGAGCTTAGAAACTGCCACTCCATCCTAATGGCAAGTAAAAGCTAAACAAACTGAAAAGAAAAAAAAAATCAACATATCTTAGATCCACCAGAGAAGTAAGGCCCCAGAGCAAACTGCTGCTTCCAAGATGAAAAGTAGAATACAGATAACCAAAACGCACTGGATGGAAACACTAGACCTATATCTTTGCGACAGCCTAAACTGAATTGACAAATTTCTGGAGGTTTAATGTGGTCAAATTAGAATTAAAATTTCCAAGGGGACCCAGTCATATAGGGGTCTCTATACTTTTGTGAATTTTACCTACAGGAGCTTTATCAGATACTAACAATAAATATCAGAAAAAAATTCATACTTGCAGAAGGATAAAAGGAAAATGAACCATTTTCAAATAAGCTAGAGCATTTGGTTTTTCGGTTGCAGCAAAACCTATTTTTCTAGAGCCTAATTTGCTGGGGGTTTTTCAGAGCCCAACCTATCTAGGGTAAGAGGTATACGAAACTCTAGTAAGCTATAGAGTTTCATATATTTCACATGGGGAAAGTGAAATGTCCAAAAACCAGCCACCTCTAGCTTTTCTAGAGGGTGAGGAAAACTGAGAAAGACTGGTGACATTCATGATACAGGAGCACAGGCTTCCCAAAAGTCAGAGACCTAATCATAGGACCAGAGAGCAGGTCCCTTCCCTCCACCCATACCAACACATCACCAGAAGCCTATTGGCATGAGCTCCTTTTACTTAATTCATCATGTCCACATTTCTTTCTTTTTTTTTTTAAATATATTTTATTGATTTTTTACAGAGAGGAAGGGAGAGAGATAGAGAGCTACAAACGTCGATGAGAGAGAAACACCGACCAGCTGCCTCCTGCACACTCCCCACTGGGGATGTGCCCGCAACTAACGTACATGCCCTTGACCGGAATCGAACCTGGGACCTTTCAGTCCGCAGACCGACGCTCTACCACTAAGCCAAACCAGTTTCGGCCATCATGTCCACATTTCTACCAAAACATACAGGCACAGTAGTAGGCACAAAAACAGTTTAAAGAGACTGAACAAGCATCAGCACCCCAGACAGGGCAAGGATGTTGAAATTATCAGGAAGGGAATTTTAAATAGCTGTTATTAACATGATAAGGGTTTTAAAGGATAAAGTAGACAGCATTCAAGAACACCCAGAAATGGCTTCAAAGGTAAATTTTATAAATACCTTTGGAGTGTGTGTACATATATGTATTGAATATATTAGGAAAGTTGAAATATAAAAGTTAGGTTGGAACTGAAAAGTATCTGTTCCCTTTTACATAATACTTGGGAGTGTAAGCTAGAGATGGAAATTTTTCTTGCACTTAATGGGAATCATAGAAACAGACTTACTGGGAGCAGACAATTTCAAGTGTAGCAAAGTCACCATGGACAAATGCCTGTTAAACTCTGAAAGTGGAAAGGGTCTATGCACATTAACATAATCTTCAAATGAAGATCTAACCAGTCCCCAGCTAGACAGTGTGCAAACCCAAGGAAAACACAGCACAGGTACACTTTTTTGTTTGTTTGTTTTTTGTTAATCCTCTCCTAAGGATTATTTTCCACCCAAGGATATTTTTCCATTATTTTTAGTGAGAGTGGAAGGGAGGAGAACAGACATAGAAACACTGATGTGCGAGAGAGACACATTGATTGGTTGCCTCCCACATGCACCCCAACTGGGGCCTGGGATCAAGCCTGAAACTGAGGTAAATGCCCTTGACCAGAACCCTTCAGTCTGCAGGCCAACACTCTATCCACTGAACCAAACTGGCTAGGGAAAAACTATTATATTAGAGGGAAAGCTAATAAAGTATTCTTTATGAACAGGAATAAAGTATCCCTGACTATTATTCACCATTGGAAAGAGGAAATAAATAGAAAATGCTTTGAGGCTTCAGGGTTAAAATGGTGGCAGATAAGATATGTGTAATATTTTTTTCTACCAATCAGCAATTAAAGTACTTATGAGGATTTACCAATAACCCAAAGTAAACCAAAGAAAAGGCTATGACTTAAATATGGGTAAGAGTTTTGCTTAATAACTTACAACATCTTCTTTTACTATATATATATAAAATAATCCACTTTCTAGACCAAAATAAATCCCCCAAATAAAATAGAATAGGCCCAAAAATCCAGAATGCAGTGATAATGATCAGCCCTATCTCCTACATGTATTGGCTTCTCTCACTCTGATATTAAAGTAGAACTTTGTGGATTCAAATGTTATATTCAGAAGAATAGAAATGAAAAAAGCAAGGAGTATTACTGGGGAAGAAGTAAGGATATCACATTTTATATTCAAAGAATTCCAACAGAAAGTGAATACTGGAACAGGAGAAGCTTAGCATTGAAGCCCCAGATGACGGAAGCTCAATTTTCAGAACTACTTTACGAATTGAAAATCAAGCTTAGGGTGGTGCTTCAGGCTGAGATATAAAAGGATAAACCACCTACCGTGCATGAAAATGGTGACAGGAGCTGTGAGACACTGGCACCTACCCTGAGGGCAACCGCTCTGCCCAGTCAAGTCCAATAAAAATACATACATGACTTGCTTACTGTTACATGACTTGCTTACTGTTACTATTATACTTAATAGTCACAAGGAAAAAAATAACTCTGAAAATAGCCTTCACAAGAAAAATAGATATTATGTACTTTTTTTTTTTAAAAGCAAGTAGCAGCTTGTTGTCCTCAAAATAATTCAAAAGAAAATGAATTACAGAAAGCAGAAGCAAGAAGCCTTAAGGATAATACTGACTGGGTTATGATGGAAAAGGGTTGGCAGCATAAAAGTGGCATAATAAAAATCCACATTGGAGGTAATCCCAACTTGATTTCATTACAGAAAATCAAGTCAGTGGTACAGAGGATAAAACTGAGAAACTTATCCAGAATTCAGAGAAAAAAGAAATTAAAAACTAAGTAACATAACATGTAAAAAGATAATGTACAAAAATATAATTTAAGCATTAAAATTATTAGTTTTCTGGAGGAAAAGCAAAAGCATCATAATATATATACAATAGTTATGTGTAATTATTTATTGATCTTTAAAAAAAAAGTCTGAATTTATAAATCTAGGCTCATCAGTTTAAGAATGTACACAGCCCTCTTTGATGAACTTTTGGCATTCAGTCTTTTGCTCTTATAACCTGATGCACAAAAATCATGCACAGATGGGTCCTTGGGCCTGGCCAGTGATCACGGCTGATTGGGGCCTCCTGGCAGCTGCTGGCTGCCTAGACAGGCCAGTCTGCTGGACAGGGAGGGATTGCAGGAGGTTGGCTGGCTACAGGGAGGGACCAGGAGAGGTTGGCCGGCTGTGGGAGGTTGGCTGTGGGAATGTACTAGCCACCAAGAGGCAGCTCCTGTATTGAGTGTCTGCCTCCTTGTGGTCAGTGCACATCATAGGAACCAGTCATTGCGGCCATGCCAGTCATTTTTGCTATTCAGGTCGATCTGGTGTTCTGGTCACTTAGGCTTTTATACATACAGATGAGAAGACTGTGTGCGTTTTACTTCATATCTATGGAGATTCACCTTAGACATGGGTTCTAATCATTCCTGGGCCAAAGGGAAAATACTTATTTTCTTTTTGATGGTGTCAAATAATCCTCTAGTGGATATGTATAACTTTTTATGCTTATCAGCAATATATTAAAATTGTTCTTCAAAGCATTG
Source organism: Pipistrellus hanaki (assembly GCF_964339955.1). Classification (NCBI taxonomy): domain Eukaryota; kingdom Metazoa; phylum Chordata; class Mammalia; order Chiroptera; family Vespertilionidae; genus Pipistrellus; species Pipistrellus hanaki. The sequence goes on along the minus strand of NC_140506.1, from coordinate 45,705,975 downwards.
TCAACTGAGTTTGCAGTCAAATTTTTGAATTTTTGTCAAAGGGCTAGTAAGAAGTATCATTTTAACATAATTTTGTTTTACACTTCTCTTTATGTAAGTGACATTGAGCATGTGTTCATAATTTTATGGGTCATTTGCTTTCCTTTTAATATTTCTCCCTTTTATCCATTAACATATAGCCTTTTCTTGGCTATCCAAACCCTAAGCCTCATTGATACAGTTTTCAACTAACCACCATAAAAAATAAGTATAATTTTGCTTTCTTTTTCAAAAACAAATCCTTTTTCCTGAATGTATAATTGGGTAGCAGCCAAGAACCTTCTATATTCAATTAGGGGTTTGTGCCCCTAACTGGTTTGGCTCAGTGAATACAGCATCAGCCTGTGGACCAAAGGGTCCAGGTTCGATTCCAGTCAAGGGCACAACCCCAGTAGGGAGTGTACAGAAGGCAGCTGATCAATGTTTCTATCTCACTGATATTTTTAACTCTCTATTCCTCTCCCTTCATTTCTGTAAAAATCAATAAAATATATTAAAAATAAATAAATTCGGGGTTTGCACTATATATATATATTTTTATTGACTTCAGAGAGGCAGGGAGAGGGAGAGATAAAAACATCAATGATGATAGAGAATCATTTATTGGCTGCCTCATGCATGCCCATCACTGGGGACCCAGCCAATTGAATCATGACCTCCTGGTTTATAGGTTAATGTGCAATCACTGAGTCATACTGGCTGGGTTTTGTTGTTGTTTGTTTTTTTGTTTTTTTTTTTAATCATCTTTCCCACTGGAAAGCCTACCTAAGACACACAGAAAGTCAAGATATCCTTCCTTTGAGTTCACTCTATGCACACTTCTATTGCAACACAATGTTCCACTAGAACAGCTGGCAGTCTGTCTCTGCTAGGCCATATGTTTTCAGTAGGCCACCTCTAAAGGGCCCACAATGATTCCCTCCTCTGGGTGCCTAACTTTGTGAATCCTCACCCCAGGGTGTTTGACACTTCTAACAAAATAAACAGCAGAAGCAATTGAATGTCACTTCTGATATTAGGTAATACAAAGATGATGGCTACCATCCGGGTGATCTTGCTCTCTTGCTTTGTTGGACTGAGGGAAACGAGCTGCCATGTTCTGAGCTGCCTTACAGAGCGGCCCACATGGCAAGAAACTGAGGCAATGTAGTGGTCAACGTCCTGCAGGAAACTAGGCCTTGCCAATAGCCACATGAGTGAGTTTGGAAAAGGTTAGGGTTTTAGGTGAGACTCTAGCCCCTCTTGGAAGCTTGACTGAAACTTTGTGAGTCACCTTGTGCTGGAGAAACCCAGCTAAGCTGTCCCCAAGTTCCTTACTCACAAAAACTATGAGATGATAAATATTTGCTATTTAAAAAAAAAATCAATTTATTGATTTTTTACAGAGAGGAAGCGTAAGGGATAGAGAGCTAGGACATCAATGAGAGAGAGAGACATTGACCAGCTGCCTCCTGCACACACACACACACACACACACACACACACACACCGGGGATGTGCCCACAACCAATGTACATGCCCTTGACCGGAATCGAACCTGGGACCTTTCAGTCTGCAGACCAACGCTCTATCCACTGAGCCAAACTGGTTTCGGCAATATTTGCTATTTTAAACTGCTAAGTTATAGGATACTTTGCTATTCAGTATTAGACAATTAATATAAGCATGAATATTTTTAAGTTTAGAAAACATGATTTATTTAACTTTGAATCACAGAAACTTATTGTGGCTAAAAAGCTCAATATAGTATGTTTTGTTAAGTGAGTTAATACCATTTACTTGGACTTCAAAGTTCTACCAATATATTTGAAGCATTCAAACTTTAGAAATTCTGAGAAATAGTTGATAACTTTGTTCATTCAGAGTTAATATATTTTCTTCACAACAAAAAGTCTTCTAGACATGCATGTAAATGTATTACAAATCCACATTTAAATATGCATATCCAGTGGCATATATATAATTTACAAAAATAGAGTTAGGAGAGATGCTTGGAATGTTTTTCTCTAGCATGTTTTTCAATTCAGTTATATAGTGGCATAATATAAAGCATAAGTTTTATTTTTAGGGTTTAAAACTCAAATTACTCTCACATAGGTGGTACCATGTCTACAGATAAAAAGATGCCCTATTTTGCAATGCATTAATTTGACTTAAGCTGAAAAAAATATATTTTTTTCCTAGAAAGAGAACCCCCACCAATTATCCTTTTATTATATTTTCATAATAACAAATATTGCCTCATGCAAGATTTCCCCATTAATGTTTTATATTTAAGTGCACAGACTGTTTAATCCTTCAACTTTATCATACTTCACTGATTAATCTAGTTTAAATACCATAAAAATCTATAATCATTGCTATAAAAACTTACGCTTGCTTATTAAACTAGCTACTTTGCCACTGTCAAATGAAAGCAATAAAATTGGGCATAAATATAAAGAAAGCAAACATTCATACCACTAGGGGCCTGGTGCATGAAATTAGTGCACTGGGGAGGAGTCCCTCAGTCCAGCCTGCCCCCTCTCACATACTGAAAGCCCTCAGGGCGTGTCCTACTGAGGGCCTAGGCCTGCTCACCACTGGGAATGGACCTAAGCCATAGTCTGGCCTCCCTTTGCTGGAGGCAACCAGGCTGCTCAGGGGAAGGCACCAGCCCCATCACCCCACTGCTGCAGCCACTGCCAGTCACCACAGCTGCCAAGGTATTTTCATTAAGAAGTACACCAGTCTCTTCACCATGAAAAAATGACAACTTTCTTTAGACATTTTCAAGATGTGTCTTTCATAGGATATGATATTTCTTTATTTTTCTTTGTATCTTCACCTGAGGATATGTTTCCATTGATTTTTTTCCCCTTCCCTCCATCCCAGACTTGGCCCCTTCCCTCCATCCCAGACTTGGCCCCTTCCCTCCATCCCAGACTTGGCCCCTTCCCAAGCCTAAAGCCTCCGCCCCAGGCTTTAAGCTTGGGAAGGGGTTCCACCCCAGCACCTCCAATCACAGGCTCAGCCCCTTCCCAAGCCTAAAGCCCCTACCCCTCTGATGGCAGGTTCGGCCCCATCCCAACCTAAAGCCTCTGCCTGATGGCTGGCTGGGAGTGACCTGGGTGCTGAGGAGGTTCCTGAGACCCAGGTATGCTCCATCTTTGTTGGGTTAATTTGAATACTCACTCTGATTGGTTGTGGGTGTAGCAGAGGTAAAGTTAATTTACATGCTTCTCTATTATTAGGTAAGATTGCTAAATAGATTAAATTGAAGGCATTCATATGCCCAAGAAAATTAAAATTTATATGATGATCTCCTAAACTATTTTTTGTA